>NC_056690.1:3227500-3317500 GCF_018350215.1 Panthera leo | reverse complement strand
GATTACTCGCTCAAGGCCTTGATAGGGAAGAAAACCTCCAGAATCTCTCTTGTGGCCCAATACCCACTTTATATATCAAGAGACCCCCGTACTGTTAGTTACTATAAAAGGGAAAAGGAGGGCCATGGCCTCCTAGGATTCAGAGGGTGGCCCGCTCATGAACTAGAAGCCGTAGACAAGCCCCTCAGATCCTAGGGGTCTCGAGGCTTGTGTGACAGGTGTCACTCACCCTCTAAAAGCTGATCAGAGGTGAGATAATTTACGCGCTGTAGAGATTTTGAAAGCCAGCCTGGTGCTTTGGCCGTGGGAGGCATTCAGGACAATCGGTTGAATGAATGTTTGTCTCACAGATGAGAAAACCTCACTCATGCAGGGTATTAATCCCACTGCGTATTGACAACAGAAAGCATAAGGGAAAGAGAAAGAGAGGGGAAGGAGCTTGATCCCATCGCTCCTGGATCCCTTGGCTCTCGCCTCTCTGACCTCCTCGCCACGTGAGTCAACTGTGTAAAGATACGTGTCGTCACTGCGTGGGCTTCCCCGAAGGATACCACCTGCCACGTGTGTCCAGCTGCAGAAACATCTATTTGCCTGATGCTGGAGGGAGTCGCTTTCCGGGGTCACCCCGCTCAGGGACTGGACGTTGTTCTTCCCCATCATGCTTTCCTGAGGACTTTTTCCGAGGATGCGCTGACCATGTATTTTTGCCTCACGGACTGACCGTAAAACGTCAGTTCCATGGTGCAACTGCTAACAATGACCCATCGGAAGGTGGTGAGATCACTTTAGTGGGTATTTTTTAATTTAAAGGGAATTAGAACAGCATAGAGTGTGGTGGAACCGGCCGTCACGGAATAGAGCAGAGTGGAACAGACAACAGAGCGCTGCGCCCTGCGACTGTAGGTGTGTAAGTGCGTGTCCTCGTGGTGATGCAGATGTGTCCACTGGGGATGCACCTGCAAATGCGCGAAAGCACCGCCCGCCCTTCCGCTTCCGTGTCCTCGTTGCTACGTCGCGAAGCAGGGAAATCGCTCAGACCGAATGGTTTGGGTTCATGGAAAGTCATTTCTCTGCCATTGACTTTCTTTCCTCCAGAACAGCGCGGGCTCTTTCCCTCAGTCGGGTAGTTAGCGGTGTGATGCGAAGCCTCCTTTCCGACATCCCCAAGTCTGTGCCTCGGGTTGCCTCTCTGCCCGTGGCATTTCCACGGATGGGTCCCCCAGCTGGTGCGAGATCCAGAACTGGGCCCGGCGTACAAGAATGCCTTGAGCATGCACCCGGGAATCTGAGCTGTGTGGCCACAGTTTGGGCTTGTCGCTGTGCCCGTTTAAAAAGCTGGCATGGAGATTGAAGGAGAGAACAGAGTTTGGGGGCGCCCAGGTGCTGGGTGGCTCAGTCGGTCACACGTCTGACTCTTGATCCGGGCTCAAGTCATGACCCCACGGCTTGTGAGATCGAGCCCCACGTTGGGCTGTGCACTCACGGTGTGGAACCTGCCTGGGATTCTCTCTCTCCCGCTCTCTCTCTGCCCCTCCCCTGCTTGCACACGCTCCCCCACCCCCTCTCAAAGTCAATAGACATTTTTTTTAAAAAGAAGAGAACAGAGTTTTTATTTTATTTTTTTTTTAATTTTTTTTTTAACATTTATTTGTTTTTGAGACAGAGAGAGACAGAGCATGAACGGGGGAGGGGCAGAGAGAGAGAGAGACACAGTATCTGAAACAGGCTCCAGGCTCTGAGCTGTCAGCCCAGAGCCCAATTCGGGCCTCGAACTCACAGACCGTGAGATTGTGACCTGAGCCGAAGTCGGACGCTCAACCGACTGAGCCACCCAGGCGCCCCAAGAACAGAGTTTTTAAAAAGCATCAAGTGCAACTCTTCATTTACACCTTCATTACATAGTGAGGGGATCAAAATTTAATAGAACGCACCCAGTTCATGCCTCTCCCGCTTTTACAGGACAGGAGCACACAGTTTCCAGGCTGCACTCATCAAAGAACTAATTGGCCCTGTTAGGGTGTCTCTGCCTGTTGCTGGTTCGGTTGTCATGGTGACGTCGATTTCCCGGGCTCAGCGAGGAGGCAAGGACCGGTTTACAAGGCGCGCAAGCTACCCGGAGCCCCCCACTCCGCCCCCTCCGCCCCTGCTCGGGACAGGTAGCATCCCGGGCTACCATCCGGGAGAGATGTGGGCCGAGGGGCAGGTTGTAGGGACAAGGAGGGAAGGTGGACGTCCTGGGTGGTGTTGGTGCAGATGGGCTAAGCAGGTGCCTCTGAGCCTCCCTCTGCGTTCCATCAGCAGATCAGCCCACGTGACGCGGGCGGTCCTGGTGGGTTTTTCTCAGCTGGGCTCTTTACAGCCTGTATCAGTCACCTACGGCCGCTGTGACAAAGGACCACAAACCAGGTGGCTTGACACAACACAAATGTACTCTCTTGTAGCTCTAAAAGAAGGCCAGACGTCCAACCCATTCCCTCCAGAGGCCCTGGGGCGGGATCCTTCCCGGCCCGTCCGGCGTCTGGTGGCTCCCAACGTCCCTTGTCTCGTCGCCGCGTCATGCCAACCTCTGCCTCCCTGAGCACATGGCCTTGCCTTCCTGTATCATCTCTTCTGTTTCTTCAAAGCAGTGGGTTAAAGGTCCACCCCAAACCCAGCACGATCTCATCTCAGGATCCTTAATTCCATCGGCAGAGATCCCTTTTCCGTGGAAATAAGGTCACCTTCGCAGGATGTGGGGTTTCGGAGTGGACCTGTCTTTTTAGGGCCCACTGTTCGACCCACAGTACGGTCCAAGGGAGGAAGGAAATCCAGTCTAACGGGGTCAGAGGATAGCTCTGTTCCGTAATCACCTGCCAGAGCATCCGCTGTGCTGTGACCTGGGGGACAGTGTATTAGGACAGGTGGAAAGAGAAGGAAAGGAGGTGGTGTCGTGATAGGAGGCAAGCCACTCCGTCCCCCATGGCCCCGCTCCCTTCCCTGGGATATCACCTTCTCTCCAGCCTCTCGCTCTGTTGTTATCTTCCCCATGGGACGCACAGCAGCCCTGCCCCTGATCTGCCTCCTTCTGCGCAACTGCCTCTACCAAAAGCTAACACACTACACGCTGTACTGCTTCCCGTCCCTGTTGTCAGAAAGTAAGTTCCAGAACGGCAAGATCTTGGTCTCTCCTGTTCACTCTTTAAACCTCGGCGCCTCGAACGGTGCCCGGCACATAGTAGGTGTTCGGGGACTGAGTGTGGGACGCGTGCATGGCTGGTGGGGCGGGTCAGCGGAGGCTAGTGTGAACTAGGTTAGAGAATCTGCACACAGTAGGGTAGCAGGTGTGAGGTCCAGCTCCCCTCCCCCATGTGTTCTTCATTTTGCATTGCCCTGTGTTTCTACTTTTTTCTACACGAGATCTATAATGCCTGGGCCATTATTTATTCTTCATGACATTTTAATGTTTATTTATTTTTGAGAGAGAGAGAGAGAGAGAGAGAACAAGCAGGGGGGGGGGCAGAGAAAGAGGGAGACACAGAATCCGAAGCAGGCTCCAGGCTCCAAGCTGTCAGCACAGAGCCCGACGCGGGGCTAGAACCCACGGACCGAGAGATCATGACCTGAGCCAAAATCAGCACCACCCAGGTGGGTTTCGACTTTACAAATAAGCTGCTGTGAGTAGGTGGCCTCTCAAATATGGAATCCATGGGAGTGGGGATTGGCTGTGTTTCCGGTGTGGCCCCACTGACGACGTGCACCTGCCCTACTTGTTTGGGGCGCCTCCCAGGAAGTAGGTCCAGATACAGCCAGGAAACCCGAAGCCGCTGATGCCAAAGGCACGTGCCACGCGGGGGGACGCTCAGTCTTTGCAGAGACAGCTTCAGCTGGTGGTTGTGGATGCTCGCGTTAGAAGAGGCTGAACGTAACAGCGACAACACAGAAGGACGTGGGGAAGGAAGCCTATCTGGTCCTTCCAGGGCGTGACTTGTGGGGTGTCTGCGGTTCTGAAAGGCTGTCGTCCCAGGCCGGGCTCCTTGGAGACGCCCCAGACACGGAGCCTTCCAGGCTGGAGGCTGGACGGGACTTCACACCGGGAAGGTCACCAAGAACAGCTTGGAGAGGGAGACGTCTGTCAGCTGGAAGACGGCCAGCGGCAGGATGCAAACTTGAGTGGCTCACCGAGGAGCTCCCCTCGCTCGGAAAGCCCCCTCGATTTTGTTCTGCCCTCGATTTTGTTCGCGGAGGAAAGTGCTGGAAGTTCTACCACCCCCTGAGAGGAAGGGAGATTGGCTCTGCAGAGGACGCTAGCCACCAAGAAGGGGAGACCCTCCCCATGCCCTCTCTCTTTGTCCCCGTCCTGAAAAAGACCCCCGTCAAAGTTCCACATCCAGGGGCCTCTATTTTGCTGGTGTTTTCTTTACTCCAAGGAACTTTGCTTCGGGGAACACAAGTAGCCCGTCGATACATTAATGGCCCAGCTAATTGCCTGCTGCACGGGATCCAGGGCACCCCAGCGTCTCACTGGGGAAGGAATCTGACCTCATCTCAAAGCCCTGGCCCCTTTAATACTTTCCACGTACAGAGACACATCCCCGCCCAAAAATGCAGAGTGTTAGTTTCTGAGTTTGAAAAATTATACAGCTGCCGTCGTGTTGTGCTGGTTTTCCCCCGTCTTCAAACCCAAGATATGTATTTTAATACCTGTGTTGCTGAATAGAGATGCAGACAGTGCTGACCAGGAGAGCCTCCACCAGGCTGGAAATGTCCCCGAGCACTCGAAATGCCGTGAGCAGCGCCGAGGAACTGAGTTTCTCATCATGTCTAATTTTCGCCAATTTAAATTTCAATACCCACGCGTGGCTGGTGGCTCCCATATGGGCAGCAGACATAGAGCTGCGTCGCTTTTCTTCTTCTCTTGCAAGTTAGCCTTTTACTACGGGAATTTCAAACCCATGCAAAAAGGGGAGACTCTTGTACTGAATTCCCACGTATTCCCTTTCCAGCTTCAAGAACTGTCAGTATGTCACGATTCCTTTTCCAGATTCTTCCTTTTAACTGCCTTAAAAAAAAATTATGTTTTAGACATCTTTCTCCAATGGATCGATGGGCGTTTGGGCTGTTTCTAATTTCCTGCTAAGACATGTAAGAGACTGAACTTCCTTATACGTTTCTCTCTGTGCATGTGGGGTGTGTGTGTGTGTGTGTGTGTGTGTGTGTGTGTGTGTGTGTGGTGTGTGTGTTTCTCTAGGGCAGGCACTTAGAAGTGGATTGTGGGGTGGGTGCATTTTTTCACCTTCTCAACGGCCAGTGGCTCCTTCGTTTCCATAAGCAGAGAGACAGACGCAAGTTTGCAACATGATCCAGGCTCCGGAGGGGCTCACGGTGATGCCCAAAGCCGCCCTCCACGGTGATGGATGCTCGGGCCGTTTCCCATGGCGCTCAGGCTCTGGACACCCGACTGGGAATCCCTGGGTGTCCCTGGACTCAGGGCAAGATGAAGGCAGGTCAGATTAATGCCACAAAGCCCTCCTGTTCTCCTAATCATTTCATCATTCCTAAATTTCTCTCCCCACCTCCAGGGGATTTCTATTTTCTCCCTCCCCGGCCCTTGTCTTGGCAGGGCAGGGGACCATTGGTGTTTTGAGAGGTTACTTGAATGAGTTTTTCCAGGCGAGTACTTTCCCATAAAGGCACAATTAATGCAGGAAGGAATCTGAAGTTCTGGGACGGAGAAGGCTAAGCCACTTTGCTCTCTCACAGCTCGCGAGGTTGTGCTTTGCTTCGAGGAATCCTGCCGTCGTAACTGCTCTTTTTAGCTGAGAAATCCCTCGAAATCAGGATATTTTTGGATTACCTAAGTAACTCTGCTTTTCAAACTATTAAGAGAACTGGCATCTGTTCAGCCGGTGTGCTGAGGTCCAGTTGCTAACATCAGGTGTGGAGTTTCTCTAACCTGCTCAGTTAAAAAAAAAAAAGAGAGAGAGAAGTCTAAACCTGTAAAATAAAAGGAGGCAGTCAGCTTCCGGAAAAGGGAACAAGGGCAGAATCGGATGAGCGACCTAAGTCATTACTGGAGGGACAGACATCTGGGAAGACAGGGGTCAGCACATTGGATTAACAGCAACCTTTCTGGTGTGCCGGACATGGGCCGGGGTCCCAGACACCCTGCAGAACACATTTGGGGTGCAGGCAGCCCCATGATGGGCCTGGGTGGGTCCCCAGGAACCTGCCATCAGCGCTGCTGTCCTGGCCCCTGTGACTGCACTGGGAGGGCCTTTATTTGGCTTCCGTCAGGTGAAAGGGGGTCAAAACACCGAAGGACCCTTTTTAGGGGCTCGTGTCATGAGTCAAAGATCAGATGCAGTTTCCCTGAGCGAGGCGGGCCTGGCGACCCAGCACCCGATGGCTTTCCGCCGGCTTCAAGAGGCCACCGTGTGGGGACGTGCGTCATGATTCCTTGTCATAGGAGTCCCAGGGATGTCCCGAGGCTGGAGAGTGGTGGTTCTTAACGAATCTGTCTCGTTCAGTTCTGGTTTCTTCCATGTATGTCTAAGGGCTTTGGGTTCACTTACTCGGACCACGTTTGGGAGGTGGACATTTGGTCCCTCCGGCTCCCCCCTCCACGGCAACGGCACCAGATACCAACTCCGCTCCCGAGTGACGTCCCCCACCCTCCCCGCCCTGACACACACACAGCTCGCTCACCAGCCTGCCGCCCAACACCACAGAGCCCGAGTCCCCAAAGCCCCTCCAGGCAGGTGCGCCCCTGCCCTGCAGTCCAGCCTCAGGACACAGCCTCGCGTCTTGAGATCTGTCGCTTGGTCTGGAAACATGCGAGAACCCTCCCAGCCCTCCTCCTCTGCCTTCTGCAGGTTCAGGGATCCAGGTCCTGCAGTCGGAATCCTGCACGACGAGGCGTAGCTAACCTGTCAACCTCACCCTCCCCATCTGGGGGAAGCCGTGGGGACTGCAAACCTAGGAGGAACTTTTTATTGAGATACGTAGTTCGATCTAATTGACATCCCACGTTGTGTTAGTTTCCGACATTCAACGTCACGATTCGGTATGTGTATGTATTGGGGAAGGATCACGGGAGGAAGTCCCGTTAACATCCGTCACCAGCGTGGTCACACGTTTTTTTGTTGTTGCGATGAGACCTTTTAAGGTCTGGTCTCTTTGCAACTTTCAAACGTACAGGACGGGGTTGTTAACTATAGTCGCCCTGCGGTGCGTTACATCCCGAGGACTTATTCATCTTATACCTGGAGGTTTGAGCCGTTTCACCCCTTCTGATGACCCCGGGAGGGTGACATAAACGCCCAGTTCCTCGCAGCGCCCCTGAAGCACGACGGGTGACCGTCGGCCGGATTTCCACCCCCTTCCCGAGAAGGTTGTTTGGGTTTCTCAGTTAAAGTCTGTGCCCAGGAGAGAGCACCCGGCGTGTGGACTGTTGGCGAAGTGCGTAAAGCCACGTTTCCACTTCACGCAGGACGCGCGTCCACGTCTGTGCCGTTTCAGTCCTTCATCGCGGCTGCCGGGAGCTGCCAGGCAGGAAATGAGACGCGTCTCAAAGCCGGAGAGGAGCCCCGCGGGCGCGGGTCCTTCGTACCGGCCCCGCCACACGACACACAACGTGACCGGGAAAGAGCTGATCTGCAGCCGAGATGGGGTGGCAGGACCCGCGAGGGGGTGGGAGCCTGGCCTTCCCCCCCAGGTGACCGTGAGGGCCAGCCGTGACCTCCACGCCTGCCTCCTGCTCTGAGCTGGGGCCACGGGCCGTCTCTGGGCCCAGGCTCCCGCTGCCGCGAGAGCCTGCTACGTATGCGTCTGGAGCACGTGGCCGTGGCCGGCTGGAAGGTGGGTGGCACTCGTGGGAGGCGTGCGTGTGGAGGGCTGGGTACCAGTCCCGGTCCTCTGTGGCATTTCACTCAGCGGAGCCTGACGGGCCGCGAAAAGGCTCCCTGTCCTCCGGGTTGGGGTTGGGGTTCCGTCCCCGTCCCAGCCGCCCCTTCCTGGACTCCGTTCGCGCCCTCCGTCCGGCTTGGTGGTGAACCCGGCGCCCTTCTCCCTCTGACCAGCATTTACGGCCTCATCTCCGAGACTGCTGGGAGGCCCAGGGCTTGACGCTGTGGGGGTCTCCACGGGAGCCCTCCCAGGGCACAGGTGCATGCAGGAAGCCCCCGGGTCGCCCCCAGGTCCCGGCCGCCCCTGAAAGCGGGCTCCTCCCTTCCTCTCTCCCCCTCCCCTCCTCGTCGTCGTGGCCGTGCACAAACCCTGATTCTCACGGCCACGGTGGGAGGGGGTGGATTCGGGGCGAGAAGGCCGGAAGCGTAGGCACGGCCTGGCACAGCCCAGTGTGGACCGCGTGTGCCCACAGCTGGAGCGGCGAACCCAGCCCTTTGCCCGTTAGCCTGTGAGTTTTCCGGGTCCTGTGGTGGATTCTTCCAGCAATTCTAAGGAGCCCACCTGCTTGCGATCCAGTCCAGTTAAACTGGAAGTCACTGAGAGGCACCCCAGCACTGTGGGGGGGCCGCGGGGTGCTTCCCGAGGCTGGCCGCTGCGTGCCTGGGGGACTGCGGGTCTTGGCGGTCCGAGGCGGGATAGATGACGGGCCACCGCTGGCTCGAGGCTGGCCTGGGTGTGGCCCTCACCCTGTCCCAGACCTCGGCCTCCCCTGGGCCCCTGGAGCACACCCTCTGCTGGTGGACCTTAGGAACGTGCCCTGGCTGTGTGGCCAGTGGTGCCTGTGTGCCTCCCCCGACTTTCTGCAGGAGGCCTCGTCTTTTAGAGCATCAGGTGCTCAAGGGCGCCGGGGCTGAGCCAGGGGTCTGGGCCTCTCCGGCAGCAGAACTTGGCTGAGTTAGCCTCCCTCCTTTGGGATCGGGGGCCTTAAGCACACCACGCCGGGAGGCCGGGGTGGCTGACCCCCAGAAGGCGGGGGGGGCAGCCAGGTGGGGGTTCTGGTGACCTGGAGACTCAGGGGGGCACCTCCTTCTGGCTCCAGCCAATTGCAGCCAGGCAGGAAGGCAGCCTGGCGTTGCCCCAATTCCAGTCTTTTAAAAGAAACAGAATCTAAATGTGTGTGTGTGCTCCCTGTGATTTTAAAGGATTGGCAATCTACTCTCTCTCTCTCTCTCCCCCTCTCCCTCTCCTCTCTCTCTCACTGCCCTTCTGCTTCTTCCCTTCCTCCCTCCATCCCCCTCTGTTTCTCTTTTAAGTAAACACTGGGCCCTGCAGGGAACCTGTCTGGGGGCCCCCAGGAGTCAAGGCCAGAGATGTTGGCAGGACGTGGGGATCTGTTGGCCACTCAGGGACGGGTGGCCTGGGGCTCACTGGCACTCGGGCATCTATTCTGTTCTTTCGTTCATTCGTTCGTCCATTCACTCGTTCATTCATTGATTCACTAATTCATTCACTCATTCCTTCCTTCCTTCACTCATTCATTCATTCACTACTTCCTTCATTCTTTCATTTATTCATTTGTTCATCCACTAATTCATTCACTCACTCATCCGTTACTCATCCATTGTCTCATCCGTTCGTTCACTCATTCACTCATTTATTCCTTCATTCACTCATCCATTCACTCATTCACTCATTCACTCACTCACTCACTCATTCACTCATTCGGAAAGTACCTACTGAGTGTCCCCTGTTCCCGATACCTACCTGGGCACTGGGTCATTGGTTTTCCGGGCCAGCAGGAAGGACAGTTTCTGGTAGAGGGCACTAAAGCAAAGGAACCAACCAGTCAACCAGAATGATGTTGGACACATGGGCAAGGGCCACAGGCGGCGAAAGGGGAGTGCGGGTGCAGGCGGCTGCACCAGAGGAGTCGGGAGGCGAGCTCCTGCCCACAGACAAGCCCCCCCCACCAGACCCGACGCTGTGCTTCCTGCAGCGTCAGCACCAGGGTCCCAGGCACTGTGTTGGTCACTGTGGTCCCCTCCCTGTCTGGAGCAACGTGTGGCACGGAGTAGGTGCTCAGTAAGTCGTGTTGAACGCAATGAACTCCAGGGAGATAGCACAACAGGTGCACCTGTGCAGCCTGGACGCCCCCCTCCCCCCCCCCCCCCCGACACCAGGTGTTCCCAAGGAAATCATCCCGTCCGCCCAGGGTCTAGTGACCCCTTCCTGTCCCAGGATAAAGCAGGCATTTGGATGCCCGTGTCTCTGTGTTAATCCCATTACCTCCCCTCTCCTTTGAAGCCAGATGCTAGAACACAGAGAAAGGGAAGGAAAAAAAAAGTAATTGTACCTTTAAGTGGTGCACCTGCTGTAAAGCCAGGCACAGGGCTGAGGCTACACCCGCTTCGTTGTTTTAATCCGTCCAAGCGTGTTGCTGCAGCCCCACTGCCACGGGCCGCTCCTTAGAGCATTTTAATCGCGTTAACTAATGGTCGAATACTCTCTCTCTTATTTTATAAAGTAAAATAAAACATCCAGTGAAGCTAAACTCCGCCTGGCCATCTGAAAGATGCCATGTTCCCCCTTCCTTCTCTCAGGTGGCCCCTATTTGAGTACGACGTTGTCATGAAAAACTTTCAAAACATTTGTGTGCTTGTGCGTGTGCCGTTCTTGCGTTTTTAACACAATGATGTTACGTCTCTCCATATTTATTAATTTTTAGAAATATCAGTATCGAGGGGCCTCTGGGTGGCTCAGTCGGTTGAGCGTCCAACTCTTGAATTTTGCTCAGGTCATGATCTCACGGTTCATGGGCTCGAGCCCCACATCAGCCTCTGTGCAGACAGCACGGAGCCTGCTTGGGACTCTCTCTCTTCCTCTCTCTCTGCCCCTCCCCTGCTTGCATGCATGCGCTCTCTCTCTCTCTCTCTCTCAAAATAAATAAATAAACTTAAAAGGGAAACACCAATATCGATAGTTATTTTTAACATAATTATTTTAACATAAATGATCTTCCACTTCTGTGATCATGGTCACCCAATTCTGTCTACACAAAATCCATTCTCCCCTCCTGTTCCTTTACGTGTTAATTTGCTGGGGGTGGCAATGTGCCCGGTTAACAATAGTCACCTTTCCACATCCCCCCGCAGCTGTGTTATTATGAACCAATATTGGCAAGAAGTTATAAGCTGAAGTTTACTGGGAGAGTCTCCCGGGGAAAGCCAAGAAAGGAGCCAACATTCCTTAATATACTCACCTGGTAGAGACTGTGTTCCCTTCATTTTTTTTTTTTTTTCCTCTTGGGAATTCAGATGCAATGGCTGGCTGACTAGCAGCACTTTTGCGATCATGAGAGTGAACGCTTGCGTTCGAGACGGTGGTGCAGGAGGATGAACGGAGCCTGGGTCCTTAATGACTCTGTGAATAAGCCCTCGGTAGTGTTTCTGTGAGGCTCTATGGGAAAATGAATCTGTGGCAAAATGTGATTCAAACAGATACTTGTGTTTTTTGTGTAAGTGGCATTGTTCTGCAACCTCGTTTCAGCCGGTGCCGTTTCCTGGAGGTCCTCCCGCGCTGATATCTGTCGTCGTCCGCTTTAGCTGCTGCCCCGTCGTAGCTGAAATGAATAGGTGTGCCGTGTGCCAGGCACGACTCGGGGTCCTTTACATCGGTAGCTGCTCTAATCTTCAAACAGTCCCCTGAAGCGTGTGCCGGTGTTGAGTTCATTACACAGATGGGGGGCACAGGCAAGCTAATAAGGAAGCGGCCGGCCCTCGCAGCCAGGAAGCGGCAAGGCGGGGATCGGCACCCCGGGAGCTGGCCCCCCAGCTGGCCTCTAGACCGGGCCCCTCCCTCTTCCCCGGGTTGTCCACAGTGTTCTGTCGTGTGGCTCCCTGCCGGGAAGCCCTCCACCCTCGCTGGGCATTTACATCATGTCCAATCTGGGGCGTCACAGTGGACCCTTCGGAGCTGCCCACCTGCGCCCGTGGGTGGGAGCGGCCCCGCGGCAGCTGGGGACCAGGAGGAGCCCGGCCAGTGGAAGGAGCACTGAAAATCCCAGCGGGGGCCGGCACAGTGCTCCCCTAAATGGCAGGGCCAGCTGGTGCTTGTGCGGTGACCGGCCCTTTCTCACCACTGACCCCTGCCCCAAGCGGGGGAGGCGGCCGGCAAGCAGCGGCCAGGGCCCAGGGCGGGTCTCTGCCCCTCCCCCTAGCACCCTGGGTCTCCCCCTTGTGCTCGGGGTTGTGGATGGGGGGCTGTTCTGCCATTCTTTCCTCTTCCGCTTGGTCAGGCCTTTGTCCCAGGGAGAGAGGAGGTCTGGGCAGGGCCTCCCGAGGCCATTCTGACAAGCTCTGACCTCGGGCCCCTGGTGGCTCGGGCCGTGAAGCGTCCGACTCTTGATCTCGGCTCAGGTCATGATCTCACAGTTCGTGAGTTCGAGCCCCGCATCGGGCTCTGTGCTGACTGTGCAGAGTCTGCTTGGGCTTCTCTCTGTCTCTCCCTCTCTGTCTCTCTCTGCCCCTCCCCTCTCTCACTGTCTCTCTCTGTTTGCTCTCTCTGTCAAAACTAAAAATAAAAAAATAAACATTAAAAGTTTGAACTGCTCCATTCTCTTTCCCTTGTCCAGAGCTCTCTAGGTTGGTGAGTTTCCAAAGGGGAGGGCGCAGCTTTCTGGAACAATCGCAGACAGAAATGGCCCCCAGCACCCAGGTCCAGCTGGATGCCGGGGGAGGGGAGGGAGGCAGGGAAGGCATCCCATGAGGACAGCGACACCGAGTGAACATCGGTCCTCGTCACCGTGTTCAGAAACAGCACTGGCAGCGAGCCTCGCAGACCCTGCCTCCTGCCCTGCGCAGACCCCCCCGCCCCCCCCACGCGTGGCTCCCGACCCCTGTCAGCATCCCCAGCTCGGTCCTTCTGCCTCACGCTCCCCATGGCCACCTTCTGCTTCTTCCTTCTTGCCGTCTGTGGCTCGTCCCTGTCCTCTGCTTGCAACCCACTGAGCCTGACGCGCATGGTCAACTTGCGTGTGTCTTTTCCGACAAAAGCGAGGAGGCTCAGGACACCGAGAAGGCTCTCAGGGAACGTTCGTTGAATGACGAGCACGCCTCATGCTGTCCCCCGGTTGGTTTTTTGTGTGTGAGATTCTGTTAGGACAAAGATTGATGTCCTACCCCTGCAACAGTAAATGAGAACATGTGTGAGCTTACTGGGCCCTTCAATAAAGAACAGGTGCTGAGCATCAGTTCAAAGGAAGCCCATCTCAGGCTGGCTTCTAAGCCGCGAAGGGAAAACTCCAGAGACCCCCGCCTTCAGGCGCTGCTGGATCCAGGGGCTCCCTCTCTTTCCTCAGCGGGAACCTGACTTTCAAGCAGGAATTCTGCATCTCTGGGCCGACACAGTGTTTAGAATAGTACTCCCACCGTTACTTTAAGTACTTAAATGTTTTAGTCATTTTAACAAGGTCTGGCACCCTAACTCCGTCTTCCAGGCAGGACAGCATCGAGGTGAGCTCACAGGGCTTCACTTCAAATCCTGATTCTGGGATTCCTAGCTGTGTGACCTTGGGTGAGGCACTTAACCTCTCTGGGCCTCGTCTCCTTATGTCTGAAATGGGGTAGCAGGAGTACGTAACGCACGGGCCCTTGAAGGTCTATAGGAGTACGTGGCGGTGTGAGATGGTTGGAGACGGCCCACCCGCGCGTTGATCATTGGGGCTGCTGTTTCCATCCTCCTGGGTCGATAATGCAGGTTCATGAGGCCAAGATTTCATCTTCCGTTGTAGGGATTCTTTTTTTCTCCTTTGGCTTTTTTTTAAAGAATTCTCCGCCGTTCATTCTCCATTCTCCTCGGGCAGCTCTGTGTCAACGTCTTCTTTCACGGGAGGAAAGTTAAAGACGGTGTCACGAACGAGAACAACATCTTCATCTTCTGGTGTATTCTTTCCTTTTTTTTTTTTTTTTTGTTTACTTCGCCATCAGGAAAGCATTTTCTACTTTGTGTCCTAAGACTTCTCGTTAATATAATCATCCTAAATACTGGTGTAGCCAAACAAAACTACAGATGGTAACTAGCAGGCAAATGAGACTCATATGTGGGGAAAAATGCGAATGAGTCAATGGGATAGAGCAGAGGTTTTTTTTTTTTTTAATTATCTGTAATTAGTGGGAAAGAAAATACGTAGGCTATATTAAAAATAAGCTCTTTCTTTTTGAGGAAAAAGACCATCATAAAGAACGGGGATGCTGTTCCCTTTTATTGACATGAATTGAGATAATTAGAACTCTCAGGATTAATGTAAGGTTCCATCATAAATAATACCACCATCTGCGATAAATAGATGCCTGTCTCCTTGAATAGACACAGCGAAACATTCTCAAACCATAAGCTATATGAGCACCAAATGCAGCCATTTAAATTCTGCTATAAAGGCTTATATTATGCAATTCTAAATCCCTTCTGATGTTTGATCAATTTTTTTTTTTTTTTTTTTTGCTTCAATTTCCAAGCTGTTTTAGAGGCATAGTAAAAGCCGTGTTTACATTTCGGATCAATGAGCTAAACCTGGTGTATAATTCACATTGTAAAGGGCCCCGAAGAAAACACCAAGAAAGCCATCATCTGCATGAAACACTACTCTTAGAAAGGCTTCTGCTCCATCAGAAGTCAGCCAATGGTAGCTCCCACTACCTGCTTTTGTACAGTCCCCAAGAAGAATGCGTTTACTTTTTTTCATGGTTTAAGAACATTTTTTAACGTTTATTTATTTTTGAGAGACAGAGCGTGAGCAGGGGAGGGGCACAGAGAGAGGGAGACACAGAATCCGAAGCAGGCTCCAGGCTCTGAGCTGTCAGCACAGAGCCCGACGCGGGGCTTGTACCCAAGAACCGTGAGATCATGACCTGAGCCAAAGTCAGACGCTTAACCTACTGAGTCACCCAGGCGCCCTAAAAACATTTCTTTAAACGGTAGTGTTGCTGACATGTGACAGTTCTATGAAATGTCGATTTCAGTGCCCATCAATAAAGTTTTATTGGAACAGGGACACGGTCATGAGTTTCCATTTGTCTCTGGCTGCTTTCATGATACCATAGCAGGGCTGAATGGTTGCAAACAGAGGCCACTAGTCCCGTAAAGCCTAAAATATTTACTCGCTAGACCTTGACGGAAAAAGCGGGCCCATCTCGTCTTTTTATGGCGTGCAAAGCCAACACCCTCCATTTGGCCAAAGCCACAGTGTACCATTTTAGAAGCTTTTGGCTGAACAAAAAAAAACAATGCATGATGGGCATCCTTCGGTTGACCCAACAGGAAGGGGGGCAGGGAGGCAAGATCTAGAAGGTTCAGGTTACGCTCATCAGGATCCAGCGGTCCCTCTTTGTTGTAAAGCCCACCTGCCACATTCCTGTGCTGTGCCGGCCATCGCCGACTCTGTCTCCGCCGATCTCGCTCACAGTTCCAGGATGGACGACCGCGTTATTGGGGACAACCCGGTCCGTCACTTGCTGTTGGAGAGACATTCGCTCCCCTGATTCTCTCAGAAGGGAGGACGCTTCTTGCCCGGAAGCCGCAACAAAGCCCTCCTCATCACTTCTTGGTCCCAGCTGGTCCAGGACATGGCTGTCCAACCTCAGCATGGTTCACTTTGAGGCCAGATGATGCTCTGTGGTGGGGCTGTCCTCTGTGTGGAAGATGTTGAGTGGTATCTCTGGCCTCCACCCGCGAGATGGCAGTAACGTTCCCCACCTCGACCACAAGGATCAAAGATGTCCCCAGACATTGTCAAATGCCCCCGGTGTCAGAAGTTGCCCTTATCTGAGAATCACCGGCTCAGGCCTGTGCGTAACTGAACAAGTTACTGGGAACAGGTTTGAAATTCCCCATTTGTCTTAAACCAGGGATTGGCGACTATGGCATCATGGGCTTTACCCAGCCCCTGCCTGTTTCTGTGTGGCTCGTAGCTTAGAATGGTTTTCACGTTTATAAATGACTATATGAGCACCCGTGTAGTATTGATTTTGCCTCTTGGCCTGCAAAACCCAAGATATTCATTCTATGGCCCTTTCAAAAAATGTTTACCAACCCCTGATCTCAACCCTCCACCTTTATCCATCACGAAATTAAATTCGTAATTGTGTCGCCTATCGAAATACGTAACTAAAAGCTCGTCAGCATGGTGCCGTGTGCTAGGCAGGAAAAACATGAGCGGAGTAATGGTGTCTTAGTAGTAAAATAGTATCTCCGTGCATGTACCGGAGAACCAGATAAACCAGTCAGATGCTTCCTGTGTTTAGAGACCCCATGGATGTGTCGGCCACAGGTGCAGACTGGAGCGGACAGGTTTGGACAACTTGCATTTGCCAGCAGATTGGGCATCGCTGATGTAATTTTCCAAAAGGATAAACACTTCTTCGCTAAGGTTTCATCAATTGAAGTACAATTCGACCCCACTAGTTGCAATACTGGAAAATGCACATTATACAAAATTGTTGCCCCCCCCCCCCCCACTGCTTTTTGTAGCCATTTGAGATAGCTCGGTGGCTCGGGTATTTATGGTAGGTTTCTCACCCTCGTGGATGTCCAGAGGGACCACCGGAAGTCAGTGCCAGGCCGGGCGGGAGTCTGTCGTGTGGGGCCGTGTCATGCCCTGTCAGAGCTGTCTAAATGCCCGTGGGGACCCACCCTCCGATCCTTGGGATAACCAGAAATGCCTCCAAGGTCCCCCGAATGCCACGTGCGCTGGGCTGAATGGTGCTCCCTCCAAAGACGTCTGTGCCCCAACCGCCAGGACCTTACACGGCAGAATGGACCCTGAAGATGCAATGAGCTTAAGGATTTGAGATGCGCGGATTCTCCTGGGCCACCCCTGGGTGCCCGATCATCACCAGGGTCCCTGTGGGAGGGAGGCAGGAGGTCAGAGGCAACAGAAGCCGCAGGCTGCTGACTTTGAGGAGGGGAGGAAGGGACCAAGGACCGCGGGCGTCTCTCGGCAGCAGAGAAGGTAAGGAAAGAGATCCTCTCTGCACCTCGCCACGAGGAACGCGGCCCTGCCCGCCCCCTCATTTTAGACTTTTGACCCGCAGAACAGCCAAGTATTTTTCATCGTTCTCAGCTCCTCGGTTTGTGTCATTTATCACCACAGCAACAGGAAACGAATACACCAGCTCTCAGGGGAGCAGTTCCTTCGAAAGAACCACAGCTGGAGCCCCAGAGCCCCCTGCGGACTTGGGGTCCACACCACACGCAGGGACACGCGGCCACATGGCCACCGCTACTCGCCAAGCTCGACTTCAGGAAATATAAGTGCCGTGCAGTTGAAACCTTGCATTTTTAGGCTTATGGCTCTACCTAGTAAATGTTTTCCTCCGTGCGTGCGTACCCAAGGCACCATTCTCACACTGATAGAGTCTGAGTTTCCAAGTGTTTAGAGAATTCGTCTTTGAAAGGCATATGCTCTCTGGGGCCGGGGAAGCGATGGAGTCACACGTCAGGGTGATTATGGAGCTCTCCCCGAGAAAGGGGGGGGTGTCCCCCCAGGGGCTCAGAAGGGGGAGAGGGGTACCTGCTCGTTTGAAGGAGAGCTTCTCTGTTCCAAAATTGCAAAGCACACTATGTAATTTCAGCAAAGGATATTCAGGGGCCTTGTTCAGGAGAGGCACTGAAATAAAATAATCCATTTATCAAGGTGCCTTTTGTTTCAAGAAAAAAGAAACAACGCACCACATTTAGCAGAGAGAGACATTGTGTGTCTGGAGAATGTTAATAAATCACGAGCCCAGGAGAGGAGGAAAACCTCAGAATACTCCCGCCGGCTTGTGTTTCAAGTAAGCAGCGGTGGCTTGGAAGGGAAATCCTATCAGGGTTTTCCTGCAGGCAAGGGGGACAGGTAGGCTCTGTGTCCCGGGGGGTCTGACCCCAGGCAGCGGCGTCTGGGGCCCAGCGGCCCCCCCTGGACTCACGGAAGGGTCTGCCGTGCGTGCCTCACGCAGAGGTCGTCGTGCCTCTTCTCGTCTCTGTGGCCTTGTAACCTCTCAGCACGGTTGGAATAATGGTCCTGCTCATCATGCTAAGAATGATAGTAATTATAAGAGCAAAACACTCTCTCTAGGTGTTGAGCGTGTTCTGGGGTATTTTGCTTCTTGCCTTCTGGGAGTTGGTTGTGAGCGGATTCCCCTTGTGGAAATGAGGGTTCTGGAGCTCGGAGGTTTAAGGTGTATATGCCGTGTGTATACACAGGTATGGCTGTCACATCGTGCAGCAGGGCTTCCTTGGGTTTGGTCTGACCTCAGGAACGGCCTTACGCCACAAGCGTGCCTGTCCTCTCCCGGATTGACGCGGGTTTGGCCAGAATCCTTCCTCTGTCTCTTTTGTACCTTTGGTGAAGCCCTGAACGCCTCGCGTGCGAATCGAGTTAGCTTACGCTCTCCCAGCCTCAGCTTGACTGACATTCCCAGACTGGACGGATCTTTCTGGAAGGGGACTGTCCTGTTGACATCACTGGCCTCCAGCCCGTCGATGCCGGGAGCATCCCCTTCTCCCGGTTGAGAGAATCAGGAATGTTCCCAGGCATTACCAGGTGCCTGTCGGAGACAAAACCACCCTTCGTTGGGAACCCGTTGTGCAGCCTCAGACAAGACCACTGATGTTTTTTCTTAGAGCTCAAATATGCTAACTTTCCTAGGTGTTTGCTTCCCTCGGGGCAAAATGAGCACATATCTGCTTCTTTTTGTCTCTCAGACAATGCTTTTAAAATCAAATAGCAAACCCAACACAGCGTAAACCCGTCCCATCTGGAGAGTCTTGGAAACGCTCATGTGCCATGTTTTACGTTTTCCAGCTGAACGGGAAAGCAGGACCTAGGATTTTTACCAAGTGCCCGAGGCACGTCCACTGCTTACTCCATTCACAGCAAACCCCGGCCCCAACCCATGCCCCTAGACCGCCTTCCTGCTCCTCACGTGCCGAGGCCCCGAGCCTCTCCTGCTGGGATCCTCTGTTCATGCCCCCTCCCTGGGGTGTCCTGTCTCCCATCTGGCCGACTTTCATGTCCCAGCCCAGAGAGAATCAGCTCCGAAGAATCCTCTCCAGTCAACACATCCACAAATGAGCATCGTGATGAAGGCGGTGTGCGTCCTGTTGGCCGAAAGGGTCATTTCCCCCCGTGTTATTCTGTCTGGGTGCAAGTGACACGGACCTCTCCTGTGTTCGCTATCTTAGAATCTCAAAAACCCAATTTCCGGCAGTAGCTTTCCCGTAGAGTTATCCAATGAACACCTGATGGAGTGTTCCAATATCCCCAACACCGACAGGCAACACAGATAAAGAAAATGGATCAACAGGAAGGGAGACAGCAAATGAACCTGCTGTCAACCAGGAGGACAGATAAAAAGGTGCCACCATCAACTGCTCCCTTGTCCCCCTCTCTATGGCCTTAGGGAACCAGCATCGGACTTTTCCAGGGTTACTGTTTCAGATCAATGCAAATTACCGAATCATCCTATCTCTCTGGGAGACGTGGGAGCAGGTGAACCAGAAGGCGGGGGTGGATGTTTGTGCTCAATGGGTCACGGTGGCCATGGAATAGTTTCCTTGCCCTCGGCAGATCGAGGGTCGGGAGACAGATACAGGGAAGGCTGGCAGTCCCCTCTGCTTCCTTAATCTGTTGGGTCGGGGTCCCCAAAACGTGAGATGAGTTTGGGTGATGGACAGGGTCGCAGCATGGGAGGACGCCCGTGGTTGATTTTGGGGGGTACGGGGACATGGTGTGAAGTCACCCGAGTCTCACAAATGAGAAAGCGATTCCCTTTTCAGTTCTGTTTGGATTATTCTAATTCCATCAAGGAGAAAGTCTCATTTTGGTGTCCTGTATCTTTAGCACCTCACACTCAATAACCTCCCCACTTCACAAAGAAAGGGCAAGTGTTAGGCTCAGAGCCATAGACTGGCAACAGTTGGGAGCATTGGGTCCACTGGGATTATCTAAACAAATGTATGAATTAATTGCCTGATGTTTGATTAAGTATTTACTTTAATAAGTTATTGATAAAATCATTGATTAAGTTGTAGTGCGTAACTGCACGGCTGATGTCATGAACGTGTTATCTGAGTGTCCGAAGCTTAGGAAACACCGTCTTCGGTTTGAATTATTGTGTGTGCAGGGAGCTGTTCCTGGCCATCATGGGCGTACATATGCTGAATAGATTCTTGTTTTTGAAGACTTTCTATTTTTACACCAGGTTTAGGTTCACGGTAAAATTGAGGAGAAAGTACAGAGAGTTCCCATGTACCCAGATTCCCTCATTTACGTTAGGGTTCACTCTTGGTGTTGTACCTTCTGTAGGTTTGGACAAATGTGTAATGACATGTGTCTAGTGTTGCAATATCATACAGAGTATTTTCACTGCTCTTAAAAAATTCTCTCTGCCGTATTCGTTGGCTGAAGTAAGTCACGTGGCAACATAGATGCAAGGAGTGGGCCAATAGACTCTTCTTCTTGAAGGGAGGGCTGCAGGGCCACATGCGAAAGGTATAGATACAGGAGGAGAACTGGGGCCATTTTTAATTGCTGCACACAACTACTGTTATGTCCCAAATGTTTGGCTCTATCTACCTACTCATCTGTCTACTTCCTATGCATGCATGCATGCATCCATCCATCCATCCATCCATCCACCCACCTGTCCGTCCATCCATTCACATTGCTGTCCATTCATCCATCAATACACCCATCTGTCCATCTGTCCATCCATCCATCCATCCACCCACCTGTTTGTCCATCCATCCATCCATCCATCCATCCATGCATCAATCCACCCATCTGTCCATCCATCCACCCACCTGTTCATCCATCCATCCATCCATCCATCCATCCATCCATGGAAACTGAAGCTCCCAGAATGTGAGAACTTGCTCAAGATCCCATGATGGTTCAGTAGGTCAACCCTTGACACCTCTATGGCCAACCTTCATGCCTTTAACCACCGTACTAGACCCACTTCCTTCTTCACGGTGTCTGTCTCTTCTTGCTCACATTAAATCTCTCATGAACTGGAAAATTCGGAACTGCATTTAGCGGGAAGGTAAGAGCGAGGCGCTTTTTGCTCCACCAGAAAGGTAAGGAGTGACCTACTTAAATAACAGAGAATCCCGAGAGAGAAGACAGCTAGACAGCACGCCCACTCCAGCTTTACTTTATAGAAAACAAAGTCAGCATTTACAAAAAAACAAAAGGTCCTATTTTAGGCTTTGTTGGGCATGGAAAATCCACAAAAACGTGGAAAAAAAAGGAATCCCTACTTGCAGACAGAGTGAAAAACGAGGAGAAGGCTTCGTGGTGGTGCTTTCTTTGGCGGGGAGCACCCAGCACGCACGGGCTTAGCATCCTGCTCCGCTCCTTCGGAGAGCCTGCAGCCCCCTTCGCCCCAAACAAATCGGCCTCCAAATCTCCACGCTTCGGGGCTTCAGGGCGTTTTTGGAGAGGGATGAGCTCCCGAGAATAAAACATCTGATGCGGCTGTTCAGCTTGGGTTTTATAAAGTATTGCAGGTAGCTTAAATAGTCCATGAATCTTTTAAGGACACGGAACCAGAACTCTTTCTGGGATGTCCGACGCTGGCAGGGCCTCTTGAGGGCAATTTAACCCGGTACTGGAATGGAGGGGAGAGAGGAGACAGAGGGGTGTTACCCTTGTCACTGGTGCTGTCAGCTCACAGTCTCTGGCCAAGAGCGGGAGAGGACGCCGACTCTTTGAAAAGCCGTCTTGACAACCCAGCCCTCTTGGCCTCGGTGCCACTGAGGGCAGCTTTGATCGGCCAGCCGGTGTCCCTGCCGGGGGAGGATTAGGGGGGCTGCAGAGCTGAGAAGCACAGGCCGCCCCATGTGCTGGATGGGCTGTGCCTGCCGCGGTCAGGAGGAAGGCCAGCGGGGGAGAGAACACTCCCCTCTTCCTCAGTATAGGAACGGGGGGCCGCGTCTGCGTTGCTGGGTTGGTTTTCAAAGACAAGGGCAAGGCCGCGGCCTCGGGGGGCCTCGCAAAGTCAGCCACTGGGGGGCTTGAACCTCCTAGTCGCGTGTGTAGTGAGTTTTCATGAGCCACCCACGGTGCAAGTACGAGCCAGGGGGCACCTCTAGAGAGGAGAACCTTCAAACGGCAAGGAGCCTGCTGGCCGTATTGCCGGCCATGCCTGCGGGGGACAGAGAAGGGCGGGCAGGCGGGGGTGATGCTCTCTCCCGTCTCAGCGCCGAGCTCCCGCCCCCGGTGGGGACTCACTGGGCTGCAGACATCAGTCGGGGCTTTCCAACTCGGATGCACCTGGAGGTCAAGCAGGTGACTTAACTGAGCCCCGTGGCCTGCTGAGTGTCTCGCCCGCTTGTTGCGGGTCCTCCCATGTGTAGGGGGAAGCTGGAAACCCAGATGCCTCCCAGCCATTAAAGATGGTTCCCATTCTTAGGGATTCTTTAAAACGCTGCGGGCAAGGGGCTCCTGGGGGGCTCAGTCGCTGAAGCGTCCGGCTTCGGCTCAGGTCATGATCTCACGGTCCGTGGGTTCCAGCCCCGCGTCGGGCTCTGTGCTGGCAGCTCAGAGCCTGGAGCTGCTTCCAATTCTGTGTTTCTCTCTCTGCCCCTCCCCAGCTTGTGCCCTGTCTGTCTGTCTCTCTCTCTCAAAAATATATAAACATTAAAAAAAATTTTTTTAAATACCGTGGGCAAAACAAAGCCCATCGCCAGGCTGGGTAGGATGCCATAAGTGAGCAGTTTGCAAGATCACCCCATTTACCCTTTTTTTTTTTTTTTTTTTTTACTGTTTTCACTTTATGAACTTTTTTGTTCTGCAAAACATTTAAACAATCCTTTACACAGGCAAGGTTATCACTTTGTTGAAAATTGTATTTGGATCTGGAGTCATAATTAGAAAGCGTTCCCTACACTCAGCTCGTAAAGGAATTCATCCATTGTTTTCTTTTAGTACTGAAAAAAATTTATTTCCTTTTATCTAGATCACTGATTTCCATGAAGTTTATTCGTGGGTATGGTGTGAGATATGGATCAAATGTTGTCTTTTGTCTCAGGTGGCTAGCCAGTTGTCCCAGAACCATTTATTAAAGTGTCTCTCTTTGGGGCGTCTGGGTGGCTCAGTCAGTTAAGCATCTGACTCTTGATTTCAGCTCAGGAATTGATCTCACAGTTTGTGAGCTTGAGCCCTGCATCAGGCTCTGTCTGCACAGACGGCGTGGAGCCTGCTTGGGATTTTCTCTCTCTCACTCTGCCCCTCCCTGTTCTCTCTCTCTCTCTCCGGCGCAAAATAAATAAACATTAAAAAAGCAAAAACAGAGGTCTCTTTTCGCCTTACGATTTGGGTACTGCCTTTATCACACGCTAAATTTCCAGATGCACCCGAGATCTTTTATGGACCCCTCGGTTCCACTGGTCCGTTTCTCTGTTCACGTGTCCCTGCCATTAAATGTTTTAAACTCACGCAGACCATTAATAAACAGCCTGACTCTACACCCACAGGTATCTTGCCAGCTTTTTCTTACATGGACATAGGAGATCGTCACTGCTGAATCGTTCCCAGGGAACAAAAATCTAGAGCTCCAGGCTCCGGTATATACTTGGCATAGCGCACAGTCCTTTACTGGCTGATCCCGGGAGGACCGTGAAAACGCTGGCCACGTGGGCTTTGGAATGTTCCTCCTCGTTTCTGAGTTGCTTGTGGGCCTGCTGTGTTCCCAGGAGTCCAGTAATGACCCCTTCTCTGTCTTTTTTTCCTGTCTCCCGTTGCCCCCGCAGTGATCGAGGGCCGCGGCGTCACCGACGACGTGCACAGGTTCTCCTCGCGGCCGCCCTACCTGCCCGTGAGCTACCACATCCTGGGGGCCGAAACCGCCTTCTTCCTGAAGGAGGCCAGCCAGGACGCCCTGCACAACTCCAGCCTGCGCACCAGAGTCGAGTCCTTCTTCACGTACAAGGCCACGAGGCCCCCGGCGCTCAACGCCAGCTACGGGCCCTTCTCCGTGCAGAAGGTGGTGCCCCTGGACCTGATGGTCCCTTCCAACCTGCTGGGGCCAGCCAGCAAGTTCGGCCTCAACTGGAAGCTGAGGGCGCACATCGTGCGGGACAAGGTGTACCTGAGCCGCCCCAAGGTGCAGGTGCTTTTCCACGTGCTGGGCCGGGACTGGGCGGCGCGGAGCCCGGGCGAGAGACTGCCCTGCCTGCGGGTGTTCGCCTTCCGGGAGACCCGGGAGGTGCGGGCCGGCTGCCGGCTGCAGGGGGCCCTGGGGCTGTGCGTGGCCGAGCTGGAGCTGCTGGCCGGCTGGTTCGGGCCCCCCACCGTGCTGGCCGGGAGGAAGAAGGCGCCGGGGCCGCCCGAGGGGAGCCCCGTGGAGCTCTACTATGCCGTGCAGCCGGGGGACGGGCGCGGGGACTGTGCCGGCGGCGGGGACGCCAGGAAGGGCAACTCCATCCGGCCGGGCAGGGACGGGCCGGAGGAGGCCGTGCCCCGCCTGCAGAGGATCGGGAGCATCAGCCTCTACCGGGCCCAGGACAGCGCCCAGCTCCGCGAGCTGCGTCTGGACAGCAACGTGGCCATCTGGCTGCCCTCCCAGCCCGTGAAGCAAGGAGACGTGGTCACTGCCTACGTCAGCGTCGCCAACAACTCCACCGTGGACCTCTTCATCCTGAGGTAGGTGCCCCGCCTGGCCCGCGGCAGCCTGGGCCCTTGGGCCCCTGCGGGGACCCTCTGGCTTTGCGGTGAAGCCACGTTCGTGCATGCAGCCGCCCACGTGCATTCGGCAGCGCCTCTTACGTCGTGGGTGAGGGGGCGGGAGGAAGGGGGCCAGAAACCGCTTCCGAAGGAAACAAGTGGGAAGGGATCGCTCTTCTTTGACCTTGAGTTGCCATCGAACTTGGAGGAGAAGGATGTGATCTTTCTTTAGCTTGAGTTCCTTTGTAGATACACAGACAGCACTTGTGTGACGTAGACCGTAAGGTCCCAGGGCCCGAGAAAAGACCTAGGGTTTTTGATGCTCCGTTTTGGGCGTGCGTGGGAAAAAGGGCAAGGACACGCCCTTTATAAAAAAATCCTTGAGGTTCAATGCTGCCAAGTCGGGGCTGGGGAAGCCTCAGTTCCTGAGCCCAGGTTAGCGGTGATTAAAGGAGAAATCGCCCCACGGAGGTGTTGCGTCTTCTAAAAAAAGAAAGAACAGAAAGTCAGTTGAAGCAACAGAATAACCCGGCTGCCGTCACCGCTGCTGGCTCAGCAGGTGGCTCCGGTTCTAATAGGGTTTCTCTGTGACTCTGTGTGACGATTCTGAGTTCGGTACAGGAGCGTCTGTTATCTGAGGATTATTCATACTGGGGAAAAGCCACTTACGGCAAATCCTCTTAAAATGCGGACCCGGATTTCATAATAATGAGAAAATATTTGATTGAGATTTGTTTAAAAGATAACGATGATAAGAATCGCTTCCCTCCCCCCACCCCCTTTCTAGTTAAGAAGGTCTTGGGTTATACTTACAGCTACGCTGTGGTTCTTTTTAGAATAAAAAAAAAAATCACACTTGGAAGGAGTTGCTCGGGAACAGTATCTGCCGAATAGAATGGTGGCATTTTATTGCATTTTTCTTTTGGTTTAAGTTTTGTCATTTACCTTGAAGAATGGTCATTTTCAAAGGCTGTGTTTGTGTTTGTTTTCATAAGATGCCCTCAGAGGTTTCGAGATGTGTCTCCAGGCATTGTCTTCATCCCCGGGATTCAGATAATTTTTCTCTAAAGCGGCTGTCTTGTCATTGTCCTTGTAATCGTTTCCTTTCAGTTTTTAAGTGGGCTGATTGTATCCGCTCTGCCCTCGTGTTCTTGGAAGTGATCGAGGGCCTCTACAACAGGGCTATGAAATCCCACGTCTTTTACAAGATACCGAGTTTGCCCTGTGGGGATTCCCAGTGCGTCTACACTGTCAGCCTCGGTGGTCAGCCAGACCCCCGCTGACTGTGTGTGAGAGGACGGTCACACCTCCCTGTCAGGGCACCGGTGACTTCAAGGCAATGTCAACCTTACAACCGCGGGGCCAGGATAGCAAATATTGAGATAAGACGATCTGGGTTTGCTTCCTCCCGTCTTTGATGGGAAAGATACAGGGAAGGTGTGAGTTTTGTTCTTCCTGAGTTCCTTAGCATGCTCGGTTCCAGATCGTTTCATTCTAAATAAAATAAATACATGCGGCCCTGGCTTTGGAACGTAGATGCACAAGACGGAACCAACGGCACCAGTGGTGAGGCGCCAGCACAGTTCTGAGCCCAAGTCTTCTGCTGCCCGGGTCGTGCCAGCTCCCTGTGCCCCTGTCCCCTCATGTCTAGATCAGATGCCATTGTAGCCTATCCTGTTCAACAGGGGAGGCCCCCGAGGGCCAGTATTCATTCGTTAAGGCTTGTAACAGTGCCTGGCACGTAAAAGGTGCATATATGAGGGTTGTGTTTGAACATCCATCAAAACCTGCAGAGGTGCTGGATTCTGTTTCAGCAGTAAAAGGACATCACCGTGCCTTCATGAAACTGCAGCTGCCAGCTCTGTTCTCGACGTCATATTGATTCCCGCTTCACCGTGATTTTCTTTGAAGAGCAAAACTATTTTGTTTTTTGTTTTTTGGGTTGTTGTTTTTTTTTTTTTAATAACGACAAGCCCTTTGGAGCGCAGAGGGCTGTGATGGCAGGGTCCAGGGCTGGGCGCTGCTTAATGCCGTGAAGTGCGGCAGCCTTGTTTCTGCCTTCCGGATCTTTCCAACCCCAGACCAGAGTCCTGGGGGACAGGCGGGAATGACTCCCAGACGGGAGGCCCGAAGGATGTGGCTACCATGACCGATGGGCAGACCGTGCAAGAAGCAGGCTTTCCCTTTCTAGATAATATATTTCATTTAAAGAAATTGTGTTTAAGTTTTTTTTTTATTTTTTGAGAGAGAGAGAGAGAGAGAGAGAGAGAGAGAGAGAGAATCCAAGCAGGTTCTGAGCTGTTAGCACAGACCCCAACACAGTGTTCAAACCCACAAACCGCGAGGTCATCACCTGAGCCGAGGCTGGATGCTTAACCAACCGAGTTAGTCAGGCACCCCTATTTATTTATTTTGAGGGCAAGAAAGCAAGCTTGCATGAGCAGAGGAGGGATGGAGAGAGAGAGAGAGAGAGAGAGAGAACCCCAAGCAGGATCTGCACTGTCAGTGTGGAGCCTAAGTGGGGCTCCAACCCACAACCTTGGGGTCCTGATCTGAGCCAAAATCAAGAGTCTGATGCTCAACTGACTGAGCCACCCGGGTGCCTCCAAAATAATTTTCCTGTTTAAATACATTGTTCCAAGGATAGAAATGCAGTAAGAGAACAGGAGGGGACCCACACAGATGCGGCAGGAACAGTGAGTCTGTCCCTTCCTCCCCGCCAGGGCGTGTGCTCACGGGAACCCACACCCAGCTGCCCACCACCCTTCCCTCCCACAGGAGAAATCCATCTTGCCCATCACTGTTACCTCTCTCCTCAGAAATTCCGGGGCCTTGAGGAGTCCTTGAAAGGCCTCTCCTGACTCTGAAATTCCCCGTCATTCTCCCCTGTCATCTTTCACCATGGCTTTGACGACAAGGCTGTATTTGGAGACATCCAGGACTTTTTGGGAATCATTACAGGGCCACTACCCTGTATTGGAACCCGGCCTGGGCCTCCTTTCTAAGATCATTTTCACGAATGAGACCCTCTTCCCTAAGCAAAAAGCAGCAGCCTCCTTTTCACTGGAGACTTCATGAATTTAATTCAAAGGCGACCCCAATTTTATGATCAAAGTCAAGACGCGGAAAGTTGAAGCGTTGTGTCCTTTAGTCGTAACGTTATTTGGAAAACCTACCTGAGAATGTGACAAAGAATGATCACCACCAGAAATGAAGCACGCATAACCGGAGGTGTTTCATAGACACATGTAAGTGTGTCCGTCCAGTGGGCAAGGCCCCTTGGTCCCTTGTCACATGTCGAACCACAGAGCAAGCATATATGGAATTCATGCAAAACCAAATACCTGATGTCAAGCTTGTATCACATACGTTCCTTTCCGTGGACGTTTTCCTTCACGACTGATGGAGACTTCTTGATCAATGTCAAGATTCCTTATAGCGGGCGGAGGCGTTGTTCCCTATTCTGGGGACTTCCAAAATACATTGACGGTTGGAGTCGTCGGTCCTGAAAATTCCCGTTGCCGTCCCCACGCGCCTGAATGTTCCGGAAGCTCTCGGGATGCTGAGGGTGGCTCTCATTCCCGACCGCTGCTTCCTCAAAGCCCCGTGTTACATGAGGTTTACAGTTTCTTCCTGTGTTGGGATCAATGTTCGCTTTACCTCCGTGGGTCCGGACCTCGCAGGTCATTAAAGGGCTGAGCAGGGAAGGCCACTGCCCCTTGGCCTTGTCACTGAGCAACGTAATTGATACCTTCAGGTGCCAAAGAGGTGGCCCATTGTCCGCTGCGGCTGGGGACAGGCTCGCTTCCTTGTGTCCAAAGTTCAGGAAAACAAAAACCAGAAGTAAAACCAATGAACCCCTGAAGTCATAGTAGCAAACGTTTACTGTGAACACACCAGAAAGACACTGCACACCGGGAGCCCTCCAGCCAAAAACATGGGATGAGGCTTGAGTGGGGTGTATGTTAGAAAGTGGTTCCCAGAAGGGCGCCTGGGGGGCTCAGTCGGTCGAGCGTCCGACTTCGGCTCAGGTCACGATCTCGCAGTTCGTGGGTTCGAGCCCCGCGTCGGGCTCTGTGCTGACTGCTCAGAGCCTGGAGCCTGTTTCAAATTCTGTGCCTCCCTCCCTCTCTGACTCTCCCCCACTTGTGATCTGTGTCTCCCTCTCTCTCTCTCTGCCCCTCCCCTGCTAGCACTGTCTCTCTCAAAATAAATAAACATTTAAAGTTTTTTTTTTTTAAAGAAAAGAAAAGAAAAGAAAAGGGAAGGGGAGGGAGCAGTTCCCAGAGCCTGGAGGCACGGACTGTTTCTTCTTCATGGGCATTGGTTACAACATTAGGATTTTCTTAAATGGAAGGAAATGGGTTACTGGTTACCTCCTCTCCATTTGGGGGAACAGTTTAAATCTTGCTTATGGTTTCCAGAGGCATAAGCAAGCAATGACCCAGGTCAGGTTGGCCTCGCCTGTCTTGCCAAACAATCTCACTGAAGCTTTCTTGTGTGACCCACCTGGGTTTGTCGGCTCAGGGAGTTCCCAAGGCTGGTCTCTGCTTCTGTGTGGTTTTAATACACCCCCACCGCTTTGGGTCAGCAGAGTGTGAGCAGCTCGCCTGGTGTGACTGTCACGTCACTGCTGGTGCGGCGTCCAGGCTGAGGACCCCCACGTTCGCTGCTCCAACGTTCGCCATCATGCACGCGGGCGGGCGGACTGTTGAGCTCCTTCAGGCGTCCAGTCCTGATGGAGATGGATTGATGTGTGAGTGACCCGCCGAGGGGCATCTAAGACCTTGGGGAGGAGACAGAGGTCAGTAGGATGACCAGAGAGTAAAACAGTCCCCCAGAGCAGAGGTTCCCAGAAGCCAAGACTTAGCCAACTGAGCAACTCCAATGGGTTGTAATCAGATTCAAGTTTTACCGGTCGAGGTCAATCCACATTATTTTCCCGGTGATTTCACACAGGTGCAAGGTGATGTGTTAGCGACCGCCTGTCCTCACGCTCACTTGGGACGAGATGGCCGTGAGCGTGTTTCATTTCAGGAGGTGGTGCTGCACGTGGGCTCTCCCCTGAACCAGGACTCTGAGCCCTGGGAGCGATCGCTAATTTAATAAGGAGGCATCTCTTTGGAAATAAAAGAATACGAAGGTGGATAATCCGAGCAGATGATAAGCAGCCTAGATGTGAGTTGGAAGCTCTTTAGAGGGTGAGGTTTCATTCCCAGGGGTTTTCCCGGTTTGCGGGTTGACCCTTTGATGTTGTGAACCTCGCGGCCTGTCCAGCGGCGGGCACGAAGGTCGTCCCCACGAGTTCCATCGCGGTGGTTTCTCTGACGTTTGCAGGTAGATCACAAAACCCGAGAGACCACGGACAGTGAGGGTCTGATCACGGTACACTGTAGTTTTCCCCTGAAATACCATTTTTCTAGTCATTTCAAAGATACAGTGAAACTCATTTGTTTGTAAAAAAAAAAAAAAAAAGGCTAATTAAATGTGGATTACTGATGTAAATGTGGTCAGAATACTGATTCTGTGCATATTCCCCAGAATGACATTTTAGTAACAAGCTGTGGTCAGATCCAAAGGGCCTCACCCGCTCCCTAAAGTCAACCTCAGTTCTTTAAACTGTCTGGTAATAAGGAACATCAGACCTTTAAAGGGTCTTTATGCTAAGAAGCCAAGCTAAGATCTTGTCTAATTGTCACGCATTACAAAGAGAACAGATTCTCGTTGAGCTTATAAGAGTACATATGTTATCGGGAAAAATGAGGCTATTTCATAAGAGTTTCTGAATTCCGGGGCAATCAGGTAGGGAGAAAGAGAAGAATGTTTCCGTCTTTGTTTACAGTCATACGCTTTGTCAAATTGCTGTGAGTTACAAACGTCTGAAGAGAGAGGAGGAAAGGGCTTCCTTCACTCGGCAAAACAAAATAGTAAAGAACCAGCAATGTTTGTCAAGTTATCAGAAGAAGCCTGTGTTCTGGAGGTCAGGTCGGGTCTTTGGAGACGAGGGACTTTGGCCTGTGGGAGAATCGAGCGTAGAGCGGGGGCTCTCTGTGACACAAGAGGTACCAACGGTGACGGTCAAAGATCTGGAGAGCTCCCCCTGTGTCTAGACTTCTGTGGGCCTCAGCTTGTCACCCTGTGTCCCGCCAGCCCGTGACCAGCCAGCGGGCTGTCCTCCGGGGTGGCCGCCCTCTGCCCCCGCCGCCACGGCACAGGAGCACGGTTAGGAATCTCGGCATCTCCTTTTCTGCTCGTTCATCCGGACCTGTGTGTTTCTCCAGAGTTACTGACAAGCGAGCATTAAGTCTCGGGTCCGCTTTGCGCTTTCTGGGTGGGTTTCACGAGCCGGCACCGATGACGGAGCCTTCGGGGCATCAACCCGAAGAGATGATGTTTTTCTTTTTTGAGTAAAACACGGTGAGGTAAGGAGGTAGTCTTCCCAGAAGTAAAAATGGGAGCAGAGGGCAGACCCTGTGTGCCGTGCAGCTCCGTTAATGGCCCGTGCTTTGCCGAGGCCGGATCACGGGATCAGGGAGCAGGGGAGGTGTCCTCAGCGGATGGCACAGGGATGCGGGGCTCCTGACTCATGAGCTCTGTCCCGATTTGACGGGTGGATGTGTGCTGGGCATCCTTGTTAACCACCGACGTCCCCCCAGCCAAATCAACGCATGTCGCCTACACTTAACAGCTCCTCTGTGTTTCCAGCATCTTCTGGTAAATAAATCAAAAGGGTAAAGGCGGGGGCGGTGGGGGGAGGCAGGGAAGAAGCTTGTAAGGAGATGAGCCAAAGGGACTTAGTATGCAGGGATGGCGGGGGGAGAGAATTATTTCTGCAAACGGGATGAGATCTGTCAACAGACTCAGTCCTAGATCCTAAATGTGTCGGGGGGGGGGGGGCGTGCAGGTCGCGTCATAGGCTGGCTGTCCCCTCCTCTAAGAGGATTCTGTGACCCTGACCTTTGACAGGCAGACCTGGTTCCCAGCCAGCCCTGGGGCAAAGGGCCCGGGGCTGGGCTCCCGCTGGTGGGTAGCTGGTGGGGGGATTCATGGAGCGTGTCTTTCCTGCTAGACTGAGCCAGTCGGGAGCTCTGCTGTGTCGTCTGCTTACACAAATACACAGAACACACAGATGCCCACAGCAGCATTTTTCATAACAGCCAACGCGTGGAAACCACCCCAATGCCCAGCGGCCGACGGATGAGCAAACCGCGATCTGTCCACGCAGTGGACTGTCACGTGCAGAGGACGGAACGAACTAGTGGTTTGGGCCACAGCGGGGATGGACTGGAGACCATGGTGCTTGAGCGGAAGAAGCCACCCACGGCGGCCGTCTCTCAAGTCCCTGCACGCGGTGGCACGGGGACCCGGGTTTGCTGCTTTTGACGAGAAGCTGGAAACGTGGGCTGTAAGCACGGCCTTTGCGTTGATGCGTGCGGACAAGGGAATCGCTTCTCAGCCCCGCCGCGCAGGCCTGGGGACCCGATGGCGACCCTGGGCTGAGCTGTGTCTCCAGATCTAAGTCGTGGCTCCACACAGCAGGTGTATTTGCCTCCCAGGGCTTCTGTAACAAACTACCCCGCCCTGGGGGCTGAAAGGGACAGAAACGTGTTCACACAGTTCCGGGGGCAGGAATCTGAAATCAGCTGGCAGGGCCGCGCCCCCTCTGGGTGAGTGTCCCTCCCCCGTCTCTTCCCCATTCTGCTGGTACTTCTGCTTGTGGCCGCTTTGCTTCCCCCGCTGCGGTCGGTCCCTCTGGGTCCCCTCTGCGGCCGTGCCTCAGGTCCCCTCTCCTTCCCTCGCAAGGACCTCATCCGGACCTCCTGGACCACTCACGTCGGCAAAGACCGCTTCCCAGTGAGGCCACATCCTGGGGTCCCCCGCAGACAGGAAGTCCCACCCACTCCGGAGAGGACAGACCACCCCAGGCATTTTGGAGCCTCCCACTCCGTCCTCCCAGGATCTTCTGAGTTACTACGTGCCCCTGGGCAGCTCCGACCGTAAGCGGAGCTACAGATGGGCGCTGGGCCCTCGCCACGTGGAGAACACCCCCTGCTGTGCTCGGTGCACCTGCACCTACGTTCTCCAACCCTCCCCCTGCTTACAGACCGCAGCCGGTGTGCATGCTGCTGTAAGCGAATTTGGGGGAGCTCTCTTTTCTTTCCCCGATGCCGTGTATGTCCAAGGACATGGAAAAGCCTCGCCCCTGGATAATTCGACTCCCCGTTTCCAACTAGGCATCTGTCCCCAGGTCAGGTGGGGCGCTCAGGAGTGACCCGCGGTCCCCAGACTCATCGTCAGGAGGAGACCCCAAAGCACAGTCGGGTTTGCACGGGCTGCACATTCGGAGCTTGGTGCAGACAGTACGAGCAACTCATTTTCCCACAGTCTGCCTAAAATTCATTTCCCTGTTGAATGTCTCCGAAGGAGAGGTTTGTTTTCATTTTGTTCAGCTTGTCATTTTAAGTGTGTTCTCCTGGAACAGAGAAAAGGAACAATTTTCTTTCTGCTGGGGAAGACGTGAAGAAATAATGTTTCCTGCCTGGCTTCGGTGAGCCCGTTCGGCTGTTGTACGAAACACAGACTCTGGTTCTCTGAAAGCAGAAAGGAAGCACTGCCTTCCTGACCCAGACCGGCCGCCTCTGTTCCACATTCTTTAACCGATTTAAGTTACCGTAGTCTTCAAAAGAAAATAAAATAATAAAAGGCTAGTCTTAGTTTTCGAGCTTCCCAGATCACAGCTGTGTCTGTTGCAAATGGTTTAGCACGTGCATAAGGGGACCTGGGACTTGCAGTCCTGTCTACCTGGGCGTGTTTGGGGAGCAGCGGTGGGCTGAGGGGCGAGTGATAATTGCAGAGGGAGCGTGGGGTACTCCAGTGTCCCAGAGTACTGGGGTGTTTTTTGTAAAGACATTTATTTTAAAGTAGTCTGTACACCCAACGTGGGACTCGAACTCACAACCTGGAGATCAAGAGTTGCACTCTCAGTTGACTGGTGGCCTCATACTGGGGTATTTTTTTTAATGTTTATTTATTTTTGAGAAAGAGAGACAGAGCACGAGCAGGGGAGGGGCAGAGAGAGAGAGAGGGAGACACAGAATCTGAAGCAGGCTCCGGGCTCTGAGCTGTCAGCACAGAGCCCGACGCGGGGCTCGAACTCACGATCCGTGAGATCATGGCCTGAGCTGAAGTCGGGCGCTTCACTGACTGAGCCACCCAGGCACCCCTACACCATTTTATTTAAAAAGGAGGGCTCCTGGAAATGGGGACATGAAGACAAGAGGACCTGTGGCGTTGGAGGCGATCGAAGGGGGAGAGATGTGGGCAGTGGGTCTCAGGTCCAGCTTCCAGCCATTTCCTCAGGTGAGCCCAGTGACCATGGCTGGGGTCCTGGTGTCCCTCGCCCTCTTTCCTCTGGAGTGAACCCATGTTCTCGAGGCCTGACCTTGCTGCCTTAGCCTAACTTATGTCAACTGGGGCTTTCTCTCTCTGTCACCTTACCTCAGAAGCATCAGCTAGAAGGACCAGCACGTTCGGACCTGGATGGTGGCTGTCACTCAGGTGGAACTGTTTGGGGGGACAGCACGTAGAGAAAGATGAAGACCGTATCTCACATTTCCCTAGAATATCAGCATCCAATGGCATCTCGTTCTGGTATTGTGCTCACTTTGGACGTGGTTTCCTGAAGAAAGTGTCTCTTCTTTTGAATGTCTCAGGGGGGCTTTTGAAAGATGGAATCCCAACAGCACTGGGGGACACAGGCTTTTAGAGGCTTTTACCCACTGCTCCCTGGATCAGACCCATGACTCCTGAGAATCCATATCCTGGCTCCTCCTGGGACTGCTGGTTGGATGGCCCTATTGGACTTCTAGAAAATCACACTTACATAGTGTTTGGCAAGCCATTATTCACAGCACGCCATGCAGCTTTCTGAACAACCAATTCTGGGATTCATCCTCTCTCACCCCATCGTCCGAACCCCTGTCTTCTTAATGCTGTCCCAACGCCTACTGGCTCCCTCCGTGGTGACTCCATTGGTTCCCAGCTCATACAACACTTAGGAGTTTGAAAGTGCACGTCTCCTACAATGAAATACCACCTCGCCCCCATTAGGATTGCTGCCGTCGAAAAACCAGAAAATGGCAAGTGTCAATGAGGGTGTGCAGTAGGCGGAACCCTTGTCTCCTACGGATGGGATGTAAAATGGTGCAGCTGTTGTGAAAAACAATATGGCGGCACTTCAGAACACTAAAGGTAGAATTGGCGTATGATCCAGGAATTGCACTTTTGTGTGTGTGTGCCCCAAAGAACTGAAGGCGCAATTTTGAAGAGACACTCATATACCCACAGCAGCATCATTCACAACGACCAAGAAACGGATGCAACCTGAGTGCCCACCAATGGATGAATGGAGAGCCATCGGCGTCCACACACAACAATGGGATATGAGTCAGCCTTTGAAAGGAAAGGGATTCTGACACCTGCTACAACACGAACGAACCTCGGGGACATCATACAACGTGAAATAAGCCAGTCAGAAAATGACAAATACTGTGGGATCTCCTCTTACGGGAGGTACTTAGTCACAGTCATCCAGACAGAAAGGAGGAGAGTGGTCGTCAGCGCTGGGGGGCTGGGGGAATTATCGCCGAATGGGCGAAGAGCTTCGGTTTCACAAGATGAAATGAACTCTGGAGATGGGCCGTGGTGAGTGCGTTGAACGCTGCTGAGCCATACGCTTAAAAGTGGTGATGATGGTAAAGTTTGCGTTCTGTGTGTGTGTTACCACCGCGACCACCACACCAGAAATGTGTAGGCGGACACTTTTGTCACAGATGAGCTGGAATTGAGTCTGCCTTATTGGAGCCACGTACCCATCCCTAATGTGTTTATCGGGACCAGCGAATTGGAACGTGCTTATTCACCAGGCTACCCCTCACATTTGCAAGTGGTGGATTAATCTCACTGCCAATGGGTGGAGAGCGGAGGCAGAGTGTTTGACAAAGGGGAAACTGAGGTATCAGTACTGGAAGACAGTGGGTTTACCCACGGGCCAGACAAGGTGCCCACCGGTAGCGTCGGGATGGGGTGTAAGCTCTAGAGACGATGCTTGAGTTCAAATCCTGAACTCACGGTCTCCCAGTGGCAACACACAGACAGCCTCCTCCACTTTTCTGTGCCTCGATTTCTGTATGAGGATAAGAATCTTCGCAGCTACCCTCAGGGATGTTGCGAGGCTTAAATTGGATAGAATTTTAACCTGTGCTTGGCACATTTTGAGCACCTAGAAAATACCATTTATTATTATTGCATTATTATGTTTTTATTACTACATGTGTTTTTCCTGAAGTTACATAGAGGACACATTAAACAATTTTTTAGGTTTATTTATTTATTTTGAGAGAGAGAGTAGGGAGGGGGAGAGAGATGCAGGGCTCGAACTCAGGAACCGTGAGATCATGACCTGAGCCGAAACCAAGAGTTGGACGCTTGACCGACTGAGCCACTCGGGCGCCCCACACGGGGGGCACATTATAGCTGCTCTTGGTTGAGAGCTTCCAGATGCACGTGAAGCTATTCTAAGTGATGAACTTCCGTCTCTGTGGTAACGTCCGCATCCTTTAGGAGGAAGGATGCCCTTGCTTCCATTCAGGCAAAACCAGAGGTTCTCAACCAGGGATCAGATTTATCCCCCCTCCTGGGGGCCATTTGGAAACCTCCCGTGACGTACTTGGTCATCAGAGCTGGGGGAGCGTTTCCTCTGGTATGTCATACGTAGAGGCCGGGGACGATGCTAGGTATTCCCCAACGCACAGGATAACCTCCTTGTCCCCAGCAAAGGATACCCCAACTCATAATGCCAATCAGTGATGCTGGCATTGAGAAACGCAGAAGAAAACAAATGGTTGATGACCAGGGGCATATCTGTAATCACAGGTGATAACCCATCTGCTCTCGGGCGTAGAAGGCAGCTGTGGTTCTCAGGGAATCATGACGGTCCCCATGAACATGTGGCAAGACGTGGCTGTTGGGGACATAACGGCCTCGCTTGGCAATGTAAGAGGTTCTGTTTCTTTGAAACACTCTTCCCAGATGTTGGCAGCAGAGAACATGGCAACAAGCCATTAAAATCAAGGCCAATTTTCATGTTTACCAAAGAGCAAGGACCTGATCTAGTCAATCTATACTTCACAATAAGTATATCTTAATATCCTTTCTTAAGAAAGAAGAAGGGCTTTGATAACATCAGAGAGGTATATTCACAGACAGAGCCCATCCTTGATAGCTCATTGGCAGAAAGCGTATCACACTTCAATTACATCCATTTCATTGGCGTTAACAAGCACTTCCCCAGAACTGGCTTCTTAGGCGCGGGACTGCCTCTCAGAGTTGATAGATCACTGTCAGCATCTCTCACACAGAAGAGGTAAACATGGCATCCCGCTGACAAACCCAATTATGCCATCCTGAAATGCAAGGTGGGAAGAGGGGAATCGAACATGGCAGCCGCATTAAGAAGGACGGTGGGAAGGCACCGTTTTCACTTAGCTGAGCTTGGCTGCAGGGTCAGGGAGTGACATGACCGCCTTCTCAGTAACCACTCAGGCTACAGAATCTCCAACGAGCTTAAGAGACCATTTGTCTCCCCATGGTTAGTCAACCTGCTATGGGTATTTAACTCTCCATCAACCCACCTTCTGTTGGGGGTTAATATTTTGTATTTAATAAGTGATGTATTCATCCCCTGATGGTTCTTAGTCTGCCATGGTTCTTCCCAAGATTCAAGCCATCACGCGAACACGTCATGCTGATTTCCATGAAGAATGGGATGTCATAGCACACATGGAAAACAAGAGTGTGAAACCCTTAACTTTGGAATTGGACCAAAAAAATTGTTAAAACTTTCATCAGGTTGGTTCTTATTCCAAAAGATGAGGTTAAATAACTCCTAAACTGAGGGTAAAGAGAAACAGAGCATCAGGCGGGGACTAGAAGAAGTTACGTGTTGGTCGGACACTGAAAGGACCCTTGAGACACGCGTGGGAAGCTTGGAAAGACCAGAAGGCAGTGGATGTCTTTTCTCTTTCTCTCCAGATGAACTGGAGAATGAGGATGGCCTCAGAGCAATCTCTTGGGCAGCATGTAAGAAAGAGCTGTGGAACTCAGAAGGGTGGGTGTTTCTGGCAGAAAGGCCTGTGAGCCTCACACACGGGTTCCCCATATTTTCTGTGCGCTGTACAGGGACAGAGAAACAGCTGAGAACACATGCTGGCTTGGTTTTGGAAGTAAAAAAGACACGTCGTTGGACAGCCTAGGTGGCAGTTCAGCTGATTTGGGAATATTCCCTTGACTTGTATTCATCTGGATAGCAGCACAGACAGCTAGCAGGTGCCGGTGTGGCCCGGAGCCCCAGGGCGGGGTGCCCCCCTCACCCTCCACCCCCACGGAGTGGAGATGCTCCTCTGGGATGGCAGTCCGCCAGCCAGGTGCTTTCAGCCACCGTGAGCGGCTCGCAGCCAAGAATAGCGTGCACCAGTGGCCCCCCACCTAGAGGGGCGTGAGCATTACCCACAGTACCTTTACGGTGTCAGTCACCGGACCGCACTTCTGTCTGTGTTTAAAGTTGGTTTATTTTGAGACAGAGAAAGCGCGAGCAGGGGGAGGGAGAGAGAGAGAATGAATATCCCAAGCAGGCTCCGAACTGTCAGCACAGAGGCTCGATGCCACAAACCATGAGCTCACGACCTGAGCCCAAATCAGAAGTTGGATGCTTAACCGACTGAGCCACCCAGGCGCCCCCGGACGGACCCGTGTCTAAAGTTTCTGGCTCAGTAGACGTGGAGTTGGGCCAGAGAACTGATTTTTCTAACAAGTTCCCAGGTACCCTCGCTTACAGTTGTGTGCAGAATCTCTGCGTCGTAGTCCTAACTCTCAGGACCCTAGAAAGTGACCTTATTGGGTGGTTAGGGTCATTGCAGATGTAATTAGTTAGGATGTAGGCAATACTGGAGTGCAGAGGGCCCTAATTTGGTAAATCGCGGAGAAAGATCAAGGCAATGAGCTCATCAGGGAGACAGACGGAGAAGCAAAAGTGGGTGTAGCAAAATTTCAGAATTCGTCAGTTGAGCTGAAGGTTGTAGTTGAGCTGAAGGTTGTACAGGCATTTGTGGTGCTATGCTTGTAGTCTTTTCCACGGTGAATTAAGTGCTCTTTCCGATTCTGGTCTCCTCCACCTGTTAACGACAGTCGCTTGAGAAGGGAAAGAACACTGAGAAGTGGTCTTAAGTCAAGACGCAACAAATGCATTAAGAAATTATATTCTTCAACCCAACAGAGACAGAGAAGGTTAAAAGGAAGTCATTTAACAATCACAAGGTGTAAAGGCCGTTTGGTCAGGCTCCCCATCCCCTGAAGTGACTTGAAGCCAAGAAGAACCTTACTCAGGAAAGAACGAGAAGTTACCTGTATCTGGAAAAGCTTGTACACACCCCTGAAATTCAGTCACCTGGCATTGCGACTTCCCCCTGGGTTCTTGACTTGTCTCCAGAATTGCAGGCGGCAGGCCCGTTGCTACGGAAATTGCTGACTTTGTGTGTGTGTGTGTGTGTGTGTGTGTGTGTGTGTGCGCGCGCGTGTGCATAAAATATTACATAAACACCTACAACTTTTTTCCTATTTTTTCCGAGGCTCCAGATTGCTATCATTTTGCATGGAACTTAAACTGTTCAAAGAGGGGGTGGGCAGGTGTGTGCATTGGGGCACGGCTTATCAGATTCGAGCGGCCTCTTGCTCCCCCGCCATTGCTTATCCTCGTCTGACCTCTGCCGTGTCACTGCTTTCAGAGCCGTCAGTAGATGTTAGGCAGAGAGAGCCATGCCCCGCTGTGGTGTCACAGAAGTTGATGCCATTGGACGTGGTCCTAGGATGCTCCGTATCCACCAAAGAGGCCAAGAGCTGTGGGGAGCAGGTGTCCCCCAGGTGAGCTGGCATGTGTGATGGGGGAGACGAGCTCTCTTGGGGCATCGTGTGGCCGCCACCGCCGAGAAGCGCTTCCCAGGCCAGAGTGTGGAGGGCTCACCGTGAACGCGCTGGTGTTTGCAAAATCTCCAGAGAGCATCTCTCTTGGTGTCCTGGCACTGGCTTAAAAGTCTGTGCGGAAGAAGAATGAACACCCCGTGGTGGAGTAAATCGCAATTAAAAAGCCCCCTCCCCTGGGGATTTTACGCTGTTTTCCAGAATGTTCTATCTTCAGACCCACAGCCAAGCCTGTGTGTAGAACACGAAAGGAGAGACCACAAAACACTAAAGAATCACAATAATTGAGTCCTAATGAATGCTGAGTGATTAATCTCTGTCATCATCAGAGCCGCTGACATCTTTGTAGTGCTGAGTTTTCTACACAGGGAGCATGACTCGGGGAGGCTGGAGGCCCAGTCCCCAGACTCCCCCCAAAAGGGAATATCACCACACATCAAGTGGATTTTTTTGGATTGCCAGTGCATGTAAAGATTACGTTTACACTCTAATAGTCCGCTACGCGTGCGATCGCATCATGTCTAAGAAAATGTACCCACCTTAATTAAAAACACTTTATTGCTAAAAAATGTTATCATCTGAGCTTTCCGTCACTGGTAATCACAAATCACAGATCACCATAAAAATACAATAGTATCGAGAATGTTCGACCTTTTGCAAGAATTATGGGAATGCAACGCGGAGACAGGAAGTGAGCAAACGCTCAACAGCGGCTTGCTCAAGGCAGAGCAAACACGAACCTTCAGATTGTGAAAACACCACATCTGCAAAGCGCAGTGAAACGAGTACGCCTGTGTATCCTTTCCGGAATGCTATGAAAAATAAACATAGGACGACGGTGAGGTCCAATGTATCCCTTGGGTCAAGAGGGAGAAGTCATGATTCTGCCCACTGCCTGGGCGACATCATCACCAGTTCAGGGGACGTTCAGACTCCCAGGGCGATCACAAGTGAGGTCGGGCTTTCCAAGCAGACATGAGGGGTCTTGATGCAGATGCAGGACACTCGTCCCTCAGCAAGAGCCGAGCGTCTGTCCTTGGTGTGAAAGCCAAGCGCCTGGCCCTAGAGACCACACATGAAGAGCCACAGCCTTCCCTGATCATAAGACGCCCTTCTTCCCATTTTCCCAGAGGCATCTGAATCTCTCCATCCCATTCATTCATTCATTCATTCGACTATCTAGCCAGCATCTATGGACTGGACTCCATGATCACCATGAAAGAAACAGCACGGGGCAGCAGTTGAGGAAGACTGGCTCTGTCTTCTTCTAAATTCTGTGGCTCTGGCCTCCACTGCCTCGCAGGCCACCCCTCTACTAGGGGCCCCTGCTTCTGGGGACCCTTGCTTCTGGGGGCTGCAGCAATTCAGGTGTTTGGGGTCATTTCCACCCCTCACTGAACAGTGATGGCGTAAGAAATAGCCTTAAAACCAATACGATAATGCCTTCATAGTTTGCCGGTGGGACTGATTGCACTACTGTTTTCTAAAAGTGGGGCCGGAGTTGCGTGTATAAGTGAATGAAGAGTATATAGGATCCCAGAGTCCAAGGTCTAGGAGAGCGTATGGCTTTCCTACCTCTCTAGTTCCTGGAGAATCACTCGGGACTCCCCATCAGGGATTGGACATAATGCTACAAAGGAAACTCGTGCCCCTAGAATCTTCTTATCAAAGAAGGGACTTTGGGGCACCTAGGGGGCTCAGTCAGTTAAGCACCTGACTCTTGATTTCGGCTCAGGTCACAATCTCACGGCTTTTGTCGGGCTCTGGGCTGGAGCCTGCTTGGGACTCTTTCTCTCTCCCTCCCTCTCTCTGCCCCTCCCCCGTTCTCTCTCTCTCTGAAAATCAATAAGTAAACTTTATTAAAAAAAAAAGGGAGTACATTTGGGGCGCCTGGGAGGCTCAGTCGGTTGAGCGTCTGACTTCGGCTCAGGCCATGATCTCACGGTTCGTGAGTTCGAGCCCCGCGTCGGGCTCTGTGCTGACAGCTCAGGGCCTGGAGCCTGCTTCGGATTCTGTGTCTCCCTCTCTCTCTGCCCCTCCCTTGTTCGCTCTCTCTCTCTTAAAAATAATTAAACATTTTTTAAAAATTTAAAAAGCAGACTAATATAATCCCTAAGACAAGCCTACCACATACGCCTGATTTCTGAAAGACGTGGCCTGCTGAGGGTTACGCACGGTAAATTAAGATTTATTTTTTCAGTTGTTACTGATGGACAAGGACTGGAGGTCTTTTTCAAAACTTGGGTGAAGAGGACAAAATTGTTAGGGAGTAACAGTTAGTCAAGAACTTAACGGTGTGCCAGGGGCCAGTCCACTGGGTCCCGTGGGCTGTGCTCTCTCCCTGAATCGTCACCGAGGCCTTACGAAGTGAGTACGAATATTGTCATTATTGCCTTCATCTTCCCGAGGGGGAAACTGAGGCGTCGCAGTCACTGTTCCAAAGTCATAGAGCTTATCATTAATGGAGTCGGGGTATGAACCCCAGTGATACCGCGCACTGACCTAAAAATTCAGTGACAGTAGCAGATGTGAGAAACCACCCCGGAAATTACAGCAGTTTCCTCAGCCCGGGATTTTGTGGGTCAGTGAGCTGTGCTCTGCTCAGCTGGGCAGTTGTGACCTTGGCTGTGCTCATCCCTGTCTGAGATCCACTGCGGGTGAGCCCGGCCAGCCGCCCTGCTTCTGTGGGTTGGCGGTCCATCAGGCTGGGATGATGGGGCCTCGGGGCCGTGTGTGTGTGTCCTCCGCTGGTGGACCAGCCTGGGCTGGCTTCCATGGCGGTCCCAGGGCTCCAAGAAGCATGGCCCAGCCTGGAACTGTGCAGTCACCGATCAGCGGATAGGGAGCCAGGCTTCACCTGTTCACGAGAGTCGCTGAAAGTCGCTTTGCTAAGGGACTCCTAGCAGGGAAGGCAAGAACCGTGGCCACTGTTCCAATCTGTCACGAGGGATAGTCTGCTCATGAAATTACAGTTTTTGTTTCTCCTCTATGAACCGATTCATCAAAACATTGCTTAGTAGGGGCGCCTGGGTGGCTTCGCTGGCCAAGTATCTGACTCTTGGTTTCGGCTCAGGTCGTGATCTCACAGTTCTAAGTTCGAGCCCCACGATGGGTCCTGCACTGACAGCACGGAGCCTGCTTGGGATTCTCTCTCTCCCTCTCTCTCTCCCCCTTCCCCCTTCTCCAAATAAATAAATACATGAAAAAGAAAACATTACTTAGTACATGGCTTAGGGTCTGGGGGCTCGAGGACGTTTTGTTGGCTGTGCATAGAATTTTAAAAATGAATTTTATTTAAGAATCTGATTTTCCGTTTTCTCTTTTTAAAGAAAGTCAGAAGATCTTAACGTTGAGGCCACTTTTCTGCTCTGAGATTTTGGAGCGAACTCTGGGTGGCTTTTGCTCACTCCATCACACCCCCCCCCCACCCCGCCTCCCTCCAGAACCTCCCCACACCCTCCTCACTTACTTAAATTACTTTCCTGATCCCTGGAGGCGTTTTCGCTCGGATCCAGACTTCAGCATTTCGTACCAGCTAGGCTTCAGTCCTTGGCTCATCAAGTTAATTGTGTTAACCTATTCCACCGCCAGAAACAAGCAGACCAGATACCTTCTTATTAGTCTGTGCTTTGGGTCTGTTTCCAGTTTATTAGGATGACTTTTCCACTTGGAGCAAAGCCAGGATGGCACCTCATTCTTGTTTGATGTTATCACGATTCCATTACCGAGGGAGTAATAATGGTTTTCCAATATGTAACGTGTGAAGACGCCGTCTTATCAGAACTTGGCTGTGTCTGTATTACAGTGTGCCCGTCAGAGTACAAGATAATAGCACTGTAAACGATCCCAGTATCTCCAAAATAGCAGTGGGTTTTTTTTTGTTGTTGTTGTTGTTTTTTGACAGGTGTCTTCTTAACGATGTGTAAGTAAAGTGGATAAGGCTGCTGCTTCCTGGTAAAGTGGCTGAAGGGTTCCATGTGGACACTTTGCCAGGAGACGGAGGTGTATTTGACAGACTTCTGGAAAAAGGCATTGAGTTGAATACCCGGAAGGTTCCAGAAGCTTCCAGGGAAATAGCCACAATGCCTAGGAAGATTTGGAGATGCATCTCCGTGCACCTCTAGAGGATGTGGGGCCCTGAATTTCACAAACGAGTTATTGAAAAGTAGCTCCTGGGTGTGGACAGAGTGTGGTTTCTGGAGCGGAGCTGGTTGGTAGAACTTTGTGTGCTGGTCGAGATGGCCTACGTACATCTGCTCCTGACAGCTGGACAGCCTCTCGCCCTGGGTGGCTATCGAGCACTCGAAGCGTGGCCGGGGATGTGGAGGCACTACGTGTTGAATTGTACTCCATTTTAATTCATTTTAACTTAAAGAGCCACATGTGACTAGCATATCGGCTACCATATTGGATAGCGCAGAGCATTCAGAAGGCTGGCCTTAAACCCTGCCTTCTGGGTGTCCAATGTCTAGAACGAGTGGTAGAGTGGGCCCGATTCCGTGCATGGTCGGGGTCCCACTAAAGGACAAGCCTTGGAAGTTAGGCTGTGTTCTTACCTGCTCTGTCCCCAAGCCCCTCAGCCCCCGGGCTCAGCTATCAGTGACGGTCGTGTGAGGTTGAAGGCTCTTCACGATGCCCGATGTTTGGGAGGATAATTCGTTCCAAGAGTGGGGTGAGCGTGTCACTGGCCATACACCAGACTTTAGTTACTATTTGGGCATGCTTCTTTCATTTTAGTAGTTATAATGTGTTTTATTGTGTATAAGAAGATTATAATTAGGTTATAAAACCAGTGATGTCATAGATAAGAGTGGAGGCGAAATTACTTACAAGTCATTAGGTTTGAATTCATTTACAGAAAAAAAATGACATGAGCAATGAGATGATTGCCCTCAGATAAGGCAAACATTGCAAAGTCAGTGAGGAAACAACCGAAATGTAAGAAATGCTGATGTGGATGCTGGCACTTTTCATGCTCTGATTATTGTAAGTTTGTTGTTTTTCTTTTTCTTCTCCTTTTTTTTTTTTTAACAGATGCACACGTCTTAAAACATAAAATCTTGTCCTCCAAACCTTTGTGCAGCTGAGTGAACTGCTTTTTTTTTTTCCCCTCGTTTCATCTGGCTTCTCTTGTTTTTATTTGGAAGTAAGCCGAAAACATGAATATTCATGATGCTGTTAAACAAGATTTTTATTGAAAACAAAAATGGATCCAAAGTTTTCCATTTGTGGTCTCTCTAGTCGGAGAGTGAAAGCCTCATTGGAAGGTCAGTAGCAGAGATCTTTGGTCACTTGCTGTTTACTTTTGCTAAGAATGTAGGGTTTTTTGTTTTTGTTTTTGGCTACGGAGGTGTTATCCCCTTTGGGAACAAAATGCAAAATAAATAAATAAATAAATAAATAAATAAAAGTTGCATTCATATACTTCCATTGCCTTGTCCTTGAGTATCCGAGGAAGAAACGGTGAGATTGCTAATGAAAAGGGGGGAAATGCTGTTTTTTCGGATGTGCTAATAAGTGCGAGAAGAAAGGACGAGGGCATAGAAGGCTAAAAATGTGCCTCTGGTTCCTCTCCAGCCCCTTGGCCTTCTGATTCCTAGAAAATTGATTCTCTTCACTCGTTTCCATTCATGTGAGCTCGTGCCCGCCACCCTCTGAGGGAGAGGGGGCTGCCTGTTTCGCGAGGTTGATTAATCAACGCATTATTCTTTCTCACACATTCCAAGGTTCAGGGCTGTCCATTTTTCATCAGACCCATTGTTACTTGGCGGAAAATAAATACAGCATCAAAAATGTATTGCGTTAGGGGCTAAAATATGAAGGGAAGTGAGCGTTTCACTTTGGGTTGGCGCAAACAGCATTGATTTATGAAGAAAAGAATCCCAGGAGAGACTTTATAATCAAACGAGCTGACTCTTGATTTTGGGGGGGAGGTCCAGGCCTTGAGGCAGAAATCATTAATTTATTTGTTTATTCCTTTAGCCACTGACTCAGTGGTAAGCGCCTACTAAGCGCAGTCTCTACGTCCCGGTGATGGGAAAGGCAGCAAAACGGACCGAAGGCGTCCTCATGGAACTTGCACCCTGTAGGTAGGCAATTGTCAGGTTATAAAATCTAGTGACTTAAAAGTACGGTGATACGTGCAGAGAAGACAAATTAAAACAAAAATTAAACTTTCTCACTCTGCTCAACAAGTCTGGTGTCCAGAAGTGATCTGGGAAAGAGGGATGACCACGTAGGTGGACATGTGGTTTCTGCCAGTGTGGTGTGTGTGTTGCTGGGGGGGCGGGAGGGGGGCCAGGGGTCAGCACCTTTAAACGGTAACAATCGCGTTGTTAGTGTTACGGAACCCTTCCGTTTTCATCAAGGGATGCAGTGGTTCCGTTCATACTAGTAATTTAATTTTTTTTTTAACATTTATTCCTTTTTGAGAGACAGGGAGAGACAGAGCGTGAGCGGGGGAGGGGCAGAGAGAGAGGGAGACACGGAATCCGAAGCGGGCTCCAGGCTCCGAGCCATCAGCGCAGAGCCTGACGCGGGGGGCTCGAACTCATGAACCGCGAGATCATGACCCAAGCCGAAGTCGGACGCTCAACCGACTGAGCCACCCAGGCGCCCCTGTTCATAAGAGTAATATAAAGTTTCATTCTCTAGTAAATTTATAAGCAGATAAGGCAGGTTGTTGTGAAGCAAAATAGTAACGTACGGAAGTTCTGATGTGAGGATCTGAGAGCGTGTGTGCGTGTTGCCCACACAGCACTGTTCCAGCGAGCTGCGGGGATGCTGGCTGTCCCAAACCGAGAACCCAAGGGAGAAATGCAAGATAAGACCTTGTGGGTTCTTCAAGCATTGCCGTGCGACCGAGAGCTCCTACCGGGGTGGTGGCCTGCCCGTCGTCCTGTCGCCTCATGCTGCGCCACCCAAAACTCAGGCTTGCACGACAGCCCGGGTTTGCTCACGGGTCCCTGGTTGGTGAGTCAGGACTAAGCCGGTGTGCCGTGTCTGCTTCCTGCAGCCGAGGCTGGGCTTCTTCGTGCACCTGAGTTTGGGCTGCAGGCTCCCGCGGCCTCCCCCTCCGTCTGGCCCTCCAGCGGGGGCTTCTCTCTCCTTGTCCTCTGTCAGCCTCTGGAGGGACCCCCCTCCTTGTGGTCTCTCCAACATCATTGCTGGCCTTCTTCCTGTGGATGCCCAGGACCTCAAGAGAACAAGTGTAGAAGCTGCCAGGTTCAAAACAAGTCACTGGGCCAGCCCAGAATCAAGGAGCAGGGGGCTCTGTGTCTTGGTGGGAAAAGTTGCAGAGCTCCGTGACCGAAGGACATGGGTGTTGGGCATGCCGGCGGCCGCCATGTTTGATACAAGTCGACAACAATCCGCCTTCTGGAACTAGAACACATCGGACCCCAGCAAGTTAGGAAGCATTCAGAAGAACGTGGGTGGTGGCAGCTGGCGTGGGGGCGGGAAGGTAGCACTCAGGGCTTGGAGCTGTTTCAGGTAAGAAGAAGGAAGGAAGGGGGAAGAGAGCAGGCTCTTGGGTCATCTAAAGGAAACCAAGAGGGGTGAGGCAATCAGAATGGCAAGACCCAATACCTTAGTACCTGAGTTTGATAAGAATGCTGGTTTGGGGAGGGACTGCTAGGGAAAGGCAAGGGAGGCCGTGTGGAGGCCGTGAGTTAGGAGGTGGAGAAGGAGAAAAAAAGGCTCAATAGGAAGATTTAGCTATGGGGTCGTTTTTATTGGAAAGGAAGATCGATTTGTCTTTGCCTCCATGCATTTTCCCCCACCTAGATCAACAAGGAAGTAGCAAGATAACCAAATTTTACCCGTGAACTCCTTGGGAAGGTATATGAGAAACTCTTAAGTACATTTGCACATAGAATAATAATAGAAATAGCTATCATTTATCAAGTCTTTATTATATGCCAGGCACCATGTTAATGCTTTGCACAAATTAACTCGCGGGAGGTTAATGCATTGAATTTTTCAAAGTTGTGGAAACCATGCCGGGTACCTAGCCAGTATCTGTCTGCTCTGTCATACCAGATTCCTGATTCAGTTCAAGTTCACGTAGTCACTCTTCTTATGTATCCTCGTGCCTCAGGGAATGTTGACTCCTTCTCCAGCCCCAGAAGTGGATACGATTATTTGTCTAGTTACTGCTGTTGTTCACAAATTACCCTGAAAACTCAGAAGCTTAAGACACCCCTTTTGTTTTGCTCCTGATTTTGTGGGACGTGGCATTTCAGGGAAGCTCTTCCTTGGGGGGAGGTCACTCCCGAGGGTGTAGAAGGTTGGCTGGGGACGAAATGATCTGGGACCTCTACTGGGTCAGACATGTAAGATAGCACTCCCAAATGGCCAGACTGTTGGCCATCAATGGCAGCCTTGTACACGATCTTCCCAATATGGTGGCCTCTGGGTTGTCTGAATTCTGATTTGGCAATTGGCTTCCCTCCAAGGAAGCATTCCAAGAGATGTTTTTCACACCTAGCCTTGGAACTCACATGCAGCCCTTCTGCCATTCTCGATTGGTTGAAGTTATGGGGAGGACACATAGACCCACCTCCTGATAAAAGAAGGGTCTAGGAATTTGGGGCCATCTCTTAAAACTTGCATAGTAGATCCAAGAAAAACACATTCCTTTCGCCATGAATTGATTCAGGAAAGGATACGGGTCCCCACGCACGTCTCTTGAAAGTTCCTGTTCTTTCTCTAAGCATCACTGTGTGCGATGTGATGCCTAGAATTCAGTAGGCATTTGCGTACCAACTTGAGGATAAAGCCAACGAGGGAGGTGGCAGGTAGGGGAGAAGAAAGGAAGCAGAGTCCTTGATCATTAAGCCCCTGGAGGAGCCAGCTCTGAAACCATCGAGCTACCTGTCCTTTCAGGTCATATATTCCTTGACTGGTTACACCAGTTGGAGTTGGGCACACCACACCCACCTTGGCGAACACGCCTCAATCTTTAGCTCTTCCGACATCAGTGAAGGGGGTGGGGAATGGTCACTGCAACCTAATGGGCGCCTTACAGACCTCAGCCATGGTCTTTGCCCGGCCTTGGTGACTTGGCTTCTGGACTTTGGACTGTTACACTGCCTCCATCAAAATCTGTTGACTTTGTGCAAGGGCAGATTTGCTATTTGATCCATTTTATTACTTTGGTTCTGGGTGACTTCCAATTCTTTATTCATCCTCTTTTCCTGCCTCCACCTCCATCGCCGTTCTTCCTGGTGTGTCCACCCCCCTTCTCTGCTTTGCTTTGATGATTGAAAATGCCCACAGGTCCTGTGCACACTTCCGGCGTTCTCTTCGGAAGCCTGGAGCTCCTGGCATGGAAACCATTACAGATATGTGCGGTAATAGGTTTTCAAGCATTTCCTCCCAGGGTGAAATGATATTTCAGGGAACTATACGTTTATTGCTGGGCGGATGATTAAAATTAGGTCAAGGTGATTAAAAGGAAACTGTTTTCTATTTTAAACGCGGTACCCAATGAATATAAAATTGAACGCCACAAAATCCTTGTACCTTTTGACATCCGCAGAATTCATTTAAAGAGTAGATGATTCATCTGGTCTGAATTAAATACGAACCAGCTAACGAGCTAAATAACAATGGTGACGTTTCCCATATTTATCTGCCTGGTGACAGGTGTGTCTGTGTCCAAGGGACCCACTGTGTGGGCTCCTCACTAGGTCTTGGTATTCAACGTGTTGCTTATACTTGAAAGATGGGAGCTTCCCAGGAGTATCTATGTCAGTACATCCCTGTCATAACCCAGGAGATACTAGACCTGGGCATTGCCGTCTCCGTGTGAGACCAGTCATCCGGCAGTGGCCGGTTCCCACTTGTGAGGGGTCAGGGGCACATAGGAGACACATGGGGAGGAAGCCAGAGGCAGCCCGGCCACAGCACAGGTGCCCCGCAATGTCCCCACGAGGCCCCAGACGTCGATGAGCAAATACCCTGCTCAGATCCCACACTTACTCGTCGTTCTCCTGGGGCCTCGGCCATCACTTCCAGGACAGGAACCTTGGCTGCAGGGTCTGAGGGTCCTTTCTTGTTAATGGGGAGGGTCACCTAACATGTACATTTTGATGTGTCCCTCGTCCCTGGAGAAGTGATACCTGAGTGCTTCGCGGATCTCATTGGGAAGCGGTCTCCTATCCGGTGATAGGAGCTCATACCACAGGTCACATGTGGCCGATATCGCCCTTGACTGGGAGCTCCTGTCTTCTGTCTTCTCCAGCCGACCTCCCTGGTCCAGCACCAGGGGAGAGCCAGAAGCACGCGGAGTTCAGAGGAGTTTCCTTCCATAACCAACCAAACAGAACAGCTCTGCAGCCTGGGGACCCTTGCTTGACAGAAAAGTGGCCGATCCCGCCGCTGGAGTTTCCGTCCTCCGGGGGTTCGCAAACTACGGCCCCAGGGCCAAATCCAGCCCGACCCCTATGATCGTGCAGCCCAGGAACCGCGAACGGTTTGCACATTTTTTAAGGACTGAAAGAGAGGTCTGAAGAATAACGCTTCACGACACGTGAAAAATTACAGGACATTCGTATTTCCCAATCACATAAGTGAAATTGTATTGGGGTACGCACCTGCCCATTCCTCCCTGCCTCATCCTTGGCTGCTTCCTCGTGGCAGTGACGACGGAGGCGAGGGTCAGCCCAGGTCCCCCACAAGGCCCTGCTTGGTCCTCTGCTAATCGCCGTGAGGCAGGTATAACTTGAAAGCAGCAATAAAGCTTTGGTGGAAATGTGTTTCCTCTCTTATTAGATGAGGACACCACGTGCACCGTCCCCTTGGCCTCTCGGCCCCCAGGGGCTAAAGTGTTTCCCCCCGGGCCCTTCGCAGAAGAGGTTAGCCAAGCCCTGCGCCCATCCCGAATGTCATGCCTGGTCTGGTGACACGTTGGTCTGATTGCATAGCAAGTGGATGGAGAGAGTGAGGGGGTTGGGGGTGCTTCTGGCTCGCCCCACAGAGAAGGTAGCCCGAGTGATGAGGGGCACCATTTCTCTCATCACCCTACTCCCCTGGGGCGACTTCAGCCCCCAACGGGACAAGAAACCAACAGCCTGCAGAAATATTCAGGAGGTTTGTGCGCAAACATGTCCTAATGCCTCCCGGCTCCTGGCATGTGCCCCAGAGCTGATGACCCCTGCCCCTGCTGGGCCCCTGGGACACAAGTCGAGAGGGGTCTCCGGTCCCTCCGAAGAAGGCGGCTGACTCTGCCCCTTGGAGACTGGCCTCCTGGCAGAGCGGGTGGGGTGGCCTGTCCCTCCCCTCGTACGTGCGGAACGGGGAACCGGATGACCACGGAGGGTAGGAACTCGGGCCGTGTGATGGAATTCTTTTTCCTTAAAGTGTCCTTTGTGGTGGGTTTCCCTCCCTCCCCCTCCTCTCCTGTGACTGCAAGAAAAACCCGAATTTTTGCTGCTTTAAGTAAGTTTGAGATAAGATGAGTCTTAGGTGTGAGTATGGCTCGCAGGGAAATGCTTCTCAGTAAGTAAATCAAGGCTGTCGCGTCCAATTAAGTGGCCCTGCAGTGACCAGACCCAGACTCTGTCCCCAAATGGAGGCGGCCGACTTCAGAAAGAACAGGCGTGAAAGCATGCAGAGCACCTGCCGAGGGGACATCCGTCCCGCAAAATGACAGAGAAGCCCTAAGTGGGGAAGACGGGGCCCTCGTGGCTCATCGTGAGAGAGGTCACTTTCCCCCACCGAGATACGTGAACTTGCTAGTGAATCGCGGGGCCACGTAATTACACCGCCAGGAGGGGCAGGTTTTCCGTCCGGTCCTTTGAATCAGCAAAGCAGAAACAGAAAACCTTGTTCTGTGGGGGACGGGTAAACACAACCTGTGCCGTGTCGGTGGCTTTCAACGGCAGGTTGCGCACACCCAGCCGCGGGCGACAGCGGTCAAGGAGAGACAAGGCACGCAGGGTCTGGGGAGCAGGGCAGACGCCGACCTGAGGGCGATGGGGCAGGGTCGGGCCAGCCGGCCCACCTGAGCGTGTGCTCTGGGCCCAGGACAGCTTCTGGATGTTCGTTAGCAGGACTCTTTCAGCCGGCGTCTGGTGTTGGTAAAAGGGAGAGATGATTAAGACAGGAGGCTTGTAGCCCGTGAACTCACGTTTCCATCCAGGACGGCCGGCGCACCAGCTCTGGTCCAGTCCGTGGCTGGAATGATGTGCTGAGAAGGGAGCTGAGGCCGCGTCCCCGTGCAGGGGAGAGAGGGCACCGGGAGAGAGGCTGTCTGCAGGCCACGTGTGTCAGCTCAGGGACTGAGCTCTTAGTCTGGGTCACATCGGAACTCGGCGGCAGATACAGGAAGACCCAAAGTTTGGGGCCCCAGGCAATCCCCAGATGCTGATTGGATTTGCATGGGAATATTACCTCCCTTTTTTCTATCCCCCCCCTCTTCTTTCTTTATGGAACCCACCAGAATTCATATTCTCTGTTGGTTTCCTGCTTTTCTTCTATATTTTTATCGACACGATTTGCATGCATGAAAATGTGTGGTTAGATGGACGGGTGACTTTTGAAAACGCATATGCCCTTGTAGCCCACACCCTTGTCGACACAGAGAACAATATCCTCATCCAGAAAGTCCCGCTGTGGACCCTCCTGGGCAGCCGGCTTGCTCCTTCGCTGAAACAACCTAACCCCTTCGACTAGTCACCTGCTCTTAAACTTCATGTAAATGGATTTATCAGTAAGACGCTCTTTCCTCAGCTTTTTTTTTTTTTTTTTTTTTTGAGCTTGGTGCATGTCGATACGTGTATCAGCACTTTATTCCTTTTTATTGGGACTGTGTTCCGCCTACAGAGACGACACTACTTTGTGGACATTCATTTCCAGTTTGGGCTGTTAGGCACAACGCGGCCCGGAATATTCGTGTACAGGCTTTTGTGTGGACATATGCTCTCGTTTACTTTGGAGTAAAATCGCCGGGTTGGAGGTAAGCATATGTTTCCTTTCTTAAGAAGCTCTTACTTTCCCAAAGCCCCCGTGATTCCGTTTTACGCTCCTACCGACACTAGGTAACAAAATACAGAACAGCGTGTGCCTTTCTGTTCTTAGTTTGTTTCTTCTCACGTCCCATCCAGGAATCAGCTGGGTAGGGGTGCAGGACCCCTGCTCACTGTTTGCTCTGCCTTTCTTCAGTGTTCTCCCCGTTGGACGGATGGCCCAGCACCGGCCACTAATTCCAACCAGTGGAAAGGAGGGGGAGGGGAAGGAATCACCCCTTCGCCTGCAGGCAGCGGTGTGCTGGGAAATGTCAGACAGCGGGGTCCCACACGGGGCTGGGGGAGGCCGGTGTTTGCTTTCGCCGATTTCCATGGTGCAAATACCCCAGTGTGGGCAGCGGGGAGAGATACCCACGGGACAGGCTGGTCCAGGACTGCCCCGCCCCAGAGCGGATTTAAGAGCACCACCTAAACTTGTACCTCATCACTTCTGCCCACATCCCACCGGCCAGAGCGCAGACTCGCGGCCACACCCAGCGGTGGAGCACAGGGGAGCACCAGGGGACTGAAGTTGCCTTTCAAAGTCTTGCTGGCTGCTTTGCAGAGAGACGGGAGGTGTGGGACCAGGCCAGCGAGGCCAGCGGGGCGGCTGTGGTCACTACGGCTGGGACAGAGAGGACGGACTGCGTGTGGGAGGGTTAGGAGATGAGCCCCCCAGGATTTGGACGTTGGTTATTAGAAGCTGGTGGTAGGATGTTGGGGTTCAAAGGGGTGGGAGGACGGAGATAGACCGCACGTCTCCAGCCTGGATGACGGTGGTGCTGTGGCTTGGAATAAGGACAACAGATCGAGGGCCACGTTTTGAGGAAAAGGGGGAAGAGGGCTCCTCTGAGTATTAACCAGCAAGCATTAAAAATAAGGCCTGGAGCTTAGAGAGGGCCGACTGCGAAGTCTTCGGGATCCATATTAGTAGTTGGCAGATTTGAATTTCTCAGTGAATTCTGCAGACAAGAGCTGCGTGGGGTATAATAAGCCGTTTGGGGCCATTTCAATTATGATGGAAGAAGCTCAAATCGAACTGGCTTCAGGAAATGGGAAGAAAGGGAAATAGCGGTTCATGTAATGGAAAAGTCCAAGGATAGCGCGAGCTTCAGGCATGGCTGGATCAAGGCCAACCGCCGTGTCGTTGGTACAGGACTGCCTCTATGTTCCGCTCTCACACTGCTTTTTGGGCCACGTCCCCAGGCAGCTTCTGTGCACCCGGTAACCAGATGGCTGCCAGCAAAAAAAAAAAAAAAAAAAGGAAATGAATCTCCTTTCAGCTTGGCAGGTCAGGTCGTTCAAGCCAGAGTCCTGGGGCTGGTTCTCAGTGGCCCAAACTGGGTCACAAGGCTGTGCCTGAAACCGTTCACTGTGAATCCTCTTGGTCTGGCTTGACTGTTGTGCCCGCCCCCAGAACAATGAGGTAGGTGGGTCCGCCCCTGCTAAGCCACACTTCAGGGGCAGTGGTCACCCAAAAGAGAATCAAAGGCATCACCGGAAAAACAGAGAATGGATGCCGGCCCAGCCAACGTAGCAGGTGGCGGTCAACTGAGGCTCGCCTCCCAGAAGGAGCCGTTTTCATTTGGCTGCCCCTTTGTTGGGGACGGTTATGGGCACTCTTGTCCCTCACCTACCCGAGCTCCGCTCCGGGTCTGGGCAGTCGCCACTGGACTGTGGCCTCTTGCAGCTGGAGTTTTTCACAGCTTAGCATCTCCTTGGTGAGGGGGAGGCGGGAGGGGCGATGGAGAGAGGAAGCGGGCCAGCCCCCCGATTCCGATGGCTCAGCCCGCAGTTGCTCACTTAATTGGAAAATGACTAGCTAGGGAGAAGGTAGTGCATTCATCAAACATCTTGGACTTCTTTGTACTGTTGTGTGTGTGTGTGTGTGTGTGTGTGTTTCTAAAATAAGTTAATGAAGGCATATTTGAAAGAAATAACAATAACACAGTGACGTTCGTAACCTTGTCTGTGACCCAAATTAAAAAACCAGTTATCTTCTCTGTGTGAAGGTTCTACCTCAGAAAGTTTGCTCCTGGCAGCTGTTAATTAGAAAGGGGGGAAAAAAAGAGACAGTTGGCATCTAAAATCCTTCCCTCCATGTTCTGATTCTCTTTATTCAGGAGCCACAAGAGACCAGACGGGGAGCGTAAGGGGGCACACTGGGAAGAGCCGGTTGACAGAGAGGAGTGGCAGGATCCATAGGCAGTTGACAAGTGAGCGCGGGTTCCGTTGTAAAACACTCTGAGTTACCTGAAAATCCTATATAGGTCACCCCCTCCCCAAAGAAAGACAGAGGTCTGGGAAATGATTTGGCTTGACGGCTGTTAATTGAGACCCCAAAAAAGTGAACCAGAGTTTTCACTGCATCTCATTTCGGGGAGCTGCCTCCTCACTCCCCAGGCCTGCCGTGCACAGTCGTGCAAGTTGTTCACTGCTCAAGTACACTCAGCTGAGGGGACGATGGGGGCTGAAACGTTCACCAAGCCGGGAGCCCAGGGGCCGGGTCTGCCCAGAGGAAACCCTCTTCTGTAATTCCTTCACAGGCGACGTATGCGCTGGTGGTCTACCTTCCCCGCCGAAGCCCCCGGAAGAAACTCCACTTTTACGTGGTTCCCTTCCCAAGGCTCGTGCCTCAGAATCCCCTTCTCCAGGGAGAGCGCCTGGCTTACAACCCACTCATAAGAAGGCTTTCGAGTGAGATAGTTCTGTGCTGTTGGGATGGCTCTTCATGCCGTCCCCGGGGGGTGGGGGGTTGGCTGCCTCGCAAATGCACCGTCAGACGGCAAGCAGCCCCTGGTCCTGGGCGTCTGGCTCCAGCTTGCGCGCTCAGCCGAAGGTGGGAGGCGCCTTCACTGTGCATCCGAGTCTCCCTGCAGCTCTGGGAAGAGCTTCAACCCCTTTGCTTCTATGTTTGCGAAAGAATTAAATACACGAAAAGTGCCTGTGATCATAACACGAGCCTTTCTGTTATTCAGCGCACATTTATTGAGCACCTGCTGGGTGTCAGATACTCCGCTAACGCATCTGTGGCCAAGACCGTCCAAGAACCCTCTCTCCCGGGAGCTTGCATTTCCGTAGCAGGACATGCACTGTAATTTGGAAAAATAGTGCAGACATAAGACAATTTCTGATACCAATCAGATGTGTTTTGAAGAAAATAAATCGTGAGAGTCGTAGTTTTTGATCAGACTGCCGGGGACGTTCTTCCTGAGCAAATGACATTTGAGCAGCGAATGAATAACAGGACAGATCCGGCTGGGTGAAAACCAGCAGGGGAGGGCGCAGCCGGTAGCGAGGACCGCCAGTGCAAAGGCCCTGGGGTAGGAACAAGCTTGGCATGTTCAGTGGACTGAAAGGTAATTGTCTCTGGGGTTTGTACGGAGGACTGAAAATGTGGGCAGGGCCCAGACGGGGAGTTTGTCCCGTGTTCGTCGTGCAGAGCGGACTCTGAGCTGTCTGCCACGCTCCTATCACGTGACTCCAGCCTTACATTTGGTGATTCCACGTGGGTGTCGACTGTTCTGCTTGTCTCAAACCACATCGACGAAGGAAACCCGTTGGCCCATGTCCACAGGCTCCCGCTGCCGACCCCAACACGGAAGAGAAACTTCACAGCGACTCGTGCCACCTGTACGTTGCCCGTCTTGGTAAATTCACCACCATCTGCCCAATCCACGATTCACACCGGGCGTCTTCTCTTTTGTTGCCTAAGCTTCCGTTCCGTTCCGGAATCCATCGTCCGTGCGGCAGCCGGGTTGATTTTCGCACGACGTCTCAAGAGCTTTGCCGCAAACCGTCCAAAGGCTTTTCCATCACGTGGGGAATGCCGTCTGGATGGGAGCCCCAGGAATTCAGCCGTGACTTTGTGTGTGTCCTCCCTGTCCGCTGTGAGTCTGCCCCACCCTGGGACACCCGGACGGGGGGACCATCTCCTGTCCATCTCCCCGCCCAGCCCAGCACTGCGCCAGGCACACAGTAGGTGGTCGGCAGCCACTCGTCAGGTGCGTGGTTTCACAGAGTCACGAAGCGTGTGGAGTGAAGTCAGTCAGTGGGGGCGGCTGAGGATTCTTCTCTGTGTCACAAGATTCCGGAACTGGGCGACACGTGTCCGCATCCTAAATACTTCCTTGGGGGGCAAGGGGGGCAGTTAAAAGGTGGGATTCAGAGCAGATGGCGATGACCCCAGCAGATGTGACGAAGGATAAAAGCCAACTTGCCAGCGACAACGGAGGGATCCCTGGAGAAAACACCGGAATCTCACCGGGACTGTGATCTCCCCGTTTGATGATGTGTTGTTTTCCCCGGGGCTCTTGAGCGTTTCTTTCTTTCCGGTTTCCCCAGCACACGTGGAAGTAAACGCTTGCATGAAGTGAGCTTTCGTGAAGGTGACCGCGTGGCCGGGCCTGGCCACTCCTTCATTCCTCCCGCTGAAGGAAAGCCAGACTCCAACTGCTTTTATTTCGTCCTATTTTGTGTTTTTCTCTGGCTTCATCTAGGAGCTTACAAGAGTTCCTAAATGCGTGGTTGTGCACAAACACGTCCAAGGGCCTGTGTGTGTGTGTGAGCCTCAGGAGGGTCTAGTGGGATGCATTTTGGAGGAGGAGGAAGGGGAAGCGTCTGTCCTGGCTTGCGTGTGTCAGTGGAAATGCCCCTCGGCCGCCAGGACCACGGTACCCAAATGAGAGCAGTTTATTTTATTTTATTATTTAACTTTTTAAGTGGTCTTTTTTTTTTAACATTTACTTATTTTTGAGAGACAGAGGGAGACACAGAGCGTGAGCAGGGGAGGGACAGAGAGAGAGGGAGACAGAGAATCTGAAGCAGGCTCCAGGCTCTGAGCCATCAGCACAGAGCCCGACGCGGGGCCTGAACTCACGTACCGTGAGATCATGACCTGAGCCGAAGTCGGACGCTGAACCGACGGGGCCCCCCAGGCGCCCCAAGAGCAGTTTAAACAAGTACTTGGGGAATTCATGGGAGCAGAGTCCACGGGGAGGAGGCAGCCATGCTCGGTAGCCTACCGCGTCGAGGCCGTGGGTTAGCACGTGCCAGGGGCACTCGACCTTCCCGTCGTGCCTACGGCTGGCCGCTCCAGGGACCAGGCTGATGTTCAGGCGGGAGGAGGGAGGCCTCCCAGCCTCGGGCAGGACGTTCCATCTTATCAGAAGCAGAGGTATCCCGGGGACATTCTGGAAACCTCCGGTTCTGTGTAACGACCCTAAGTGTATCATGTGGCCTCCTCCACCTGCCACAGAAACAGGAGAAATTCGTACTCCTTTCTCTCGGCTTCTGTTGTGACGGCGGAGACCGGAGGTTCACCGGAAACCCACACTTGCACTTCGTTGGTACGAAGCTGGGTATGGCCGGGGGGCACGGAACGGGCACTCGTCGCTCCCAGCCTCCGTCTGTGGGCGTCCCGCTGTCTTTCCCTTGTCCACCAGCCGCGTAGCGAGGACACAGACGCTCCGGGGGTGGGCACGCTGCAGGACGGCAGAGGCCCGAGTCTGTGAGTGACGGGGTGCAGACGTGCCCCCTGCTGACCACAGCGCGGTCACCCCTGGACGGTGACGGGAGCGACAGGTGCACTCAGACGGCGTTAAGCCCTGCGGTGCCTGTCCCCCCGGCCCAGGCGCGTCAGCAGGCAAGGACCAGGCTGGATCAGTGCTCGGTTATCTGCCCGCAGTGCCGGCCGCACTGAGTTCTGTCCGGACACCTCCCAGTCCCTGAATGTCCGTTCAGCCAGCCCTTCTCCCCGGCAGGAGTCATCCTGACCCTTCAGAGCTCTCACCCCTGGTGTCGGAGGGAGTGCTGGAGCCCGCACCCTGGACGGCTGTCCCACTGGGGGGGGGGGGTCCCCTTCACGACTGAGTGCAGCAAAGATGGCCTGGGCCCTGCCTGCCCCACGCTCCTCCCTGCCCACACCCCGATGGGGCCATCTGCAGGGCAAGAGCCCGCCCGCTGGACCAGGAGCGGTGGTCTCACTGAGACCGTGCTGGCTCAGGGCGTTTGGAAGTGGAGCACAGAGGCCGCAGCCACAGAGCTGGGAGGGGGGAGCCTGAGCCTGGAGAGCAGAGCAGGGAGGGGGGAACCTGGAGAGCAGAGCTGGGAGGAGGGAGCCTGGAGAGCAGAGCTGGGAGGGGGGAACCTGAGCCTGGAGAGCAGAGCTGGGAGGGGGGAGCCTGGAGAGCAGAGCTGGGAGGGGGGAACCTGGAGAGCAGAGCTGGGAGGGGGGAGCCTGAACCTGGAGAGCAGAGCTGGGAGGGGGGCGCCTGAACCTGGAGAGCAGAGCTGGGAGGGGGGAACCCGGAGAGCAGAGCTGGGAGGGGGGAGCCTGGAGAGCAGAGCTGGGAGGGGGGAGCCTGGGGAGCAGAGCTGGGAGGGGGGAGCCTGGAGAGCAGAGCTGGGAGGGGGGAGCTTGGAGAGCAGAGCTGGGAGGGGGGAGCCTGAGCCTGGAGAGCAGAGCTGGGAGGGGGGAACCTGGAGAGCAGAGCTGGGAGGGGGGAGCCTGGAGAGCAGAGCTGGAAGGGGGGAGCCTGAACCTGGAGAGCAGAGCTGGGAGGGGGGAACCTGGAGAGCAGAGCTGGGAGGGGGGAGCCTGGAGAGCAGAGCTGGAAGGGGGGAGCCTGAACCTGGAGAGCAGAGCTGGGAGGGGGGAACCTGGAGAGCAGAGCTGGGAGGGGGGAGCCTGGAGAGCAGAGCTGGGAGGGGGGAACCTGGAGAGCAGAGCTGGGAGGGGGGAGCCTGAACCTGGAGAGCAGAGCTGGGAGGGGGGAGCCTGAACCTGGAGAGCAGAGCTGGGAGGGGGGAACCCGGAGAGCAGAGCTGGGAGGGGGGAGCCTGGAGAGCAGAGCTGGAAGGGGGGAGCCTGAACCTGGAGAGCAGAGCTGGGAGGGGGGAACCTGGAGAGCAGAGCTGGGAGGGGGGAGCCTGGGGAGCAGAGCTGGGAGGGGGGAGCCTGGAGAGCAGAGCTGGGAGGGGGGAGCTTGGAGAGCAGAGCTGGGAGGGGGGAGCCTGAGCCTGGAGAGCAGAGCTGGGAGGGGGGAACCTGGAGAGCAGAGCTGGGAGGGGGGAGCCTGGAGAGCAGAGCTGGAAGGGGGGAGCCTGAACCTGGAGAGCAGAGCTGGGAGGGGGGAACCTGGAGAGCAGAGCTGGGAGGGGGGAGCCTGGGGAGCAGAGCTGGGAGGGGGGAGCCTGGAGAGCAGAGCTGGGAGGGGGGAGCTTGGAGAGCAGAGCTGGGAGGGGGGAGCCTGAGCCTGGAGAGCAGAGCTGGGAGGGGGGAACCTGGAGAGCAGAGCTGGGAGGGGGGAGCCTGGAGAGCAGAGCTGGAAGGGGGGAGCCTGAACCTGGAGAGCAGAGCTGGGAGGGGGGAACCTGGAGAGCAGAGCTGGGAGGGGGGAGCCTGGAGAGCAGAGCTGGAAGGGGGGAGCCTGAACCTGGAGAGCAGAGCTGGGAGGGGGGAACCCGGAGAGCAGAGCTGGGAGGGGGGAGCCTGGAGAGCAGAGCTGGAAGGGGGGAGCCTGAACCTGGAGAGCAGAGCTGGGAGGGGGGAACCTGGAGAGCAGAGCTGGGAGGGGGGAGCCTGGGGAGCAGAGCTGGGAGGGGGGAGCCTGGAGAGCAGAGCTGGGAGGGGGGAGCTTGGAGAGCAGAGCTGGGAGGGGGGAGCCTGAGCCTGGAGAGCAGAGCTGGGAGGGGGGAACCTGGAGAGCAGAGCTGGGAGGGGGGAGCCTGGGGAGCAGAGCTGGGAGGGGGGAGCCTGAGCCTGGAGAGCAGAGCTGGGAGGGGGGAACCTGGAGAGCAGAGCTGGGAGGGGGGAACCTGAGCCTGGAGAGCAGAGCTGGGAGGGGGGAACCTGAGGAGCAGAGCTGGGAGGGGGGAGCCTGGACAGCTCTGTGGACTCGGGGTCCCCGGCAGCATTTGGGGGAGCCGTGCAGGGTGCATGCGTCGGTGAGGAGTGAGTGAAGAAGTGTCCTTAAGAGGCTTGAACGTGACAGATGAGGGATCGAGGGAGGGGATGAGGGGGGAGGAAGACAGGTGCGGGGGGGCCGTCCTCCATTTGCCCTCTCAGTCGTCCTCTGCGCATCCCTGCCTTTGCAATGCTGTTCCAGTGCGTTCCCTCACCTCCCATCCAGGGACCTCCTCAGCACCCCCACTAACGAGACCCCACGTCCAGAAGCCGTTCGTCGCCCTCCTCATGCACGATGTCCTCATCCGTGCAACACCCATTTGTTAGGACTCTACGTGAGCGGTGCTGCTGGATGCTGAGGGTTCTGCCAGCCTGAGGCCAGCACTGCGTCCGTCCTCCAGAGGCTCGCACCCGACGACTGTCTCATGAAGCCTGGACGCGGGTCTGTCTGCAGTCACGAGCAGTACAGGACGAACCCGCTCTGGTTGGTGTGAGACAATACCCCACCCGCCCCGTGCACCGTGCCCTCTGCCAAGGTGCGAAACCCAGCAGAGTGCTTCGGAGTCTTGATCAGCCACTGGGACTGCAGGACGAGGGCTCAGTTAACCAGCTGGGGTCCGCTAGCTGGCTGCCGACCTCTGCTCAGCAGGGCTGTGGGAAGGTGAGTCCAGATGAGGCGTGTCCCTGGGAAAGAGACTGTAACAGGTGAGGGAGGGTCCATTTCAGGAGCAGGGCCAGGACCCTGGTGGGGCAGGTGAGGTACTCACTCAGGCGCAAGGTTTAAGGGGCCTCCAAAACACTCAATAATAAAGTAACGTTTTCATGCAATATTTTTGTTTTTTTAATTTTTTATTAAAAAGTTTTTTTAATGTTTATTTATTTTTGAGAGAGAGAGAGACAGAGCGTGAGCAGGTGAGGGGCAGAATGAGAGAGAGGGAGACACAGAGTCCAAAGCAGGCTCCAGGCTCCGAGCGGTCAGCACAGAGCCCGACGCGGGGCTCGAACTCACAAACTGTGAGATCATGACCTGAGCCGAAGTCGGATGCTTAACCGACTGAGCCCCCCCGGCGCCCTCATGCAATAGTTTTCAAAACCAAAGGCAATGCAAAAAATCCATAAAGAATGCAATGCCAGCATTTAAAATAAAGACAGGGCAGGGCAGGGCAGGGCAGGGCAGCGGGGTTCCAAGTGGGAAAAGCACCCAGAAAGGACACGGAGATTCCTCAGGTCAAACGGAGAATCACAAATCGTGTGCAAAGACAGGACTGTGGAAATGAAGGGGACGAGGTGACTTCCCTCTGTGAGCCATGAACCCGAGGGTCCGCGTTGCTCTCGGAGGGAACCGTCACGTAAGCAAAAGTCCTACGACGGAGGGAGGAACGATGACAGCCTTTGGCTTAGTTGGCTCTGCGAACATACTTTGTTGAGCTCATCTCGAGTCTCCCACTTTGCTGATCCGGTTGGCCACGTGTAAGCTTTCCATCCGAAAACTCAAGGTTCTGGAAATTCAGAATGTGCCGCCATAGGGATCACCCGCAGTGGTGGGGAGCCGGACCCGCGCTCCAGCTCCTGATTTTCTCACACCTGGACCGCTTGGCTTTGCCGTGTTACCTGGGGAGCTCCGACCCTCAGTTTCGTGGGGGGCAAGGTCAGGTTCCCAAGGAGCTGAAGAGGGCGGGGTTGATGCGTCCGGAAGATTCCGTGGGGGCCTTGAGCTGGCGTTTGAACGCCGCGTACGATTTCAACAGGCAGAGGTCACAAGTCCTGCAGAGATGCCAAGGTCTGGGTGCGTGAGTGGGAAAAGTCGAATTCTCCCGTCTTCCAGCCGCCGTCGGAAGCCGCCAGGCAATGGCGGGTTGGCACGGGTGGGTCGCCAGCATCCGACCCTCTGCCGGTTCGGAAGGAAAGCCCGCCTCGTGAACTATTTACACCCACCATCATACACTCTGGGTGAGTTTGGTGGCTTCTTCCCGAATCGCTTCGTTTGGGAAATTAACAAAGACGCTCTCAGCTCGCGGGAACGATGGGAACACTGCAGCTGCTACAGACTCTTCTCCACCCCAGCAGGAAATTCACATTCTTAATAAAAACGCCACATCGTCCTGTCTTGCAGAGAGGGAACGTTCCGGAGTTTCTGATGGTAATGGCCGCGCCGGCTTGGGCTGTTGCTTCAGTGATTGAATTAAATTAGTTTATATTTTAACGAGGTGGCTAATCAGAGGCTGATTGTTACAGATGATTGTGGGCCAATTGAGCTAAGTTTTGTTTCCCTTGCCTCTCCCTCCAAGAGTTCTGATTCCATGAGCTGGAGCTAATGGGCTCCGAGCTGGCCTCCTGACCCCTCAGCGGCCGGGGTCAGGTTCAGAGCCGGGCCCCTGACACGGCTGCCCTGGTAGAAGAAACGGGGACGCCCCCAGCACCGTGGCCTGCGGCTCACTTGCAATATGTTCCTGGATCGTTGGGCCGAACTCTTCCTAGGATTCCGCAGACAGGGGCGGCGTGTGGGAGGGACGAGGAGAAGGAGCCGTGTTGGGTTCCCACACGCGGCCCCCCACACCCCGCAGCCCCCATCCATCCCCCCATCTGCAAGATGCACGCAGACATCTCTCCGTCTGTCTGTCCCGGTCATCCATGCAACAAACAGGTGGCGTATGTCCATGGGGCGCCGGCCCTGCCGCACGAGGGTCCGGTCCGGTGGAGGACACGGGTGCGGTCTGCCGGGCAGGCCCCCGAGTATCTGGTGGTACCGTGTGCAAAGGGAACTGAGCACGGGGTTTCCCGGTGGGGAAGGGGAGGGTCTGGCTACACAGGGAGCCTGAGTAGGGCAGGGAAGTGTCTGACGATAACGCGATGCTTATCAGTCCTGAAGGTCCACAGGGGTTGGCACACCTGTTCGGGTCCACACTCGGCGAGCAGGACGGAGGGCGTCCACTGTGCAGAGAGAGCGAGCGGTCCAGACAGAGGAGCGGCCTTGGGGTGACGAGGATGAGGGCCAGCTAGGGGCACCCTCTGGAGCCCTGTGAGGGGCCCCACCCACCGAGGCAGGAGCAGGGCAGGTGGGGGCTTGGACCTTCTCCTAAGAGCACAGGGACACCACTGAGCACAGGAGAATCAGATTTGCATTTTGAAAGGATCCTTCTGCCTGCCACAGGGGAGAATAAATGGGGGAGAGTCCAGCAAGGTCAAGACTCCTCAAAAATGTAGGTGGACATAAACATTTTTATGGATGTAATTATGCGTTTAGTTGTTTGTGCATTAGGGAAAAAACTATTACATAAAAATCTGCAGAGACATTATCGCTTAGGACAAAACATAAAAATCAGTGAAAACTTTAAGGAACAGAATGGGAGTTATGGCTCCAAAGAAAATCACAAAGATACTCAAAAGACGAAGTGTGGAAAATGTTGCACATGATTTCTGCCCCCCCTTTTTTTCCTAGCCCTTAAATACTTGGATTTCTTTGGTCCCAGAAACACAAAGACTTAAACTCGTCCCTTGCAGGCAAACAAACACACACTCTTTTTTAAAAAAAAATTTTTTAATGTCTATTTATTTTTGAGACAGAGACAGAGCATGAACAGGGGAGGGGCAGAGAGAGAGGGAGACACAGAATCTGAAGCAGGTTCCAGGCTCTGAGCTGTCCGCACAGAGCCCAACACGGGGCTCGAACTCACGGACCATGAGATCATGACCTGAGCCAAAGTCAGAAGCTCAACCGACTGAGCCACCCAGGCGCCCCCAAACACACACTTTTAATTGAAGCTGGATCAAACTCTTACAGGAGGCAAAGGATTTGCTGACTATGGGTTCATAACTCAACTATGGGCTCATAACACTCTCACGTCAAAGGGCCTTCGGACCCCATCGATACCATTGGCTGCACCCGGCTGAGCACAGACTCCCTCAGGTTGGACGTACTTAGGCAAGAGGAGTGTGTTCAAATTTTTATGGAGCCCCTTAAATCCAGTGGGCAAGGGTAGGGAGATATTTCTCTCTGCCTTCCTCATTCTGTCCCAGCAGTTTCTAGCATTTATAAAAGAGATCCACTATTCCAGAGTCTATAGGTGCCGTTTAAGGCAGGGTTTCTCAGCCATTGTTTTGTACACAGAAGCATGCTTTACCTTAAGATTTCGAACACTTGGTCCAGTGTGAGTATGAAACAAATAATATCATGTATGAATTCTTACAGTCGTTGTGGTTTTGCGTCGACACACAGATAGATTTCAGATGTAAACATGTATTTATGTTTCGGATACAAATGTACCTATTCGTGCACGCACAGACGCCCGTGTGAATGCACATGTATCCATGTCTGAAATCAAGTATCACAAAACAGTATTTACTTCTGCTTCATGTGACGAGTTGCCGTGTTCCCATCTTTTGTCCGTCGCTACTCATAAAAGGCTACTCATTGCCCACTAAACTGGTTTCAAAAGCCAGAAGGGCTTGCCGTTTGACGAACGCTGATCTGAAAAGTTTCGTGTTCTAAGTGAACCAGCTTCTGAAAAGCTGGGGCGGAGTGTGTGTGGGCAGGATGCCAGATTGGCTGGTGGCCACTCATTTCGCGTTTGCCGGGTGACCGAAGAGGGAGGGTCACCCACCAAAGGCACAGAGAGTGGCTTGCTGAGTCACCACTCTGCCCGGGCTGTTAGGACGGATCATTTCAAACCAGTGAACTCTGGCTGCAAAGAAGCCCTTGTCTGAATTTCCTGTAATTCCCGAGACCAGCCTCTGCCCCGCTTAATTGATTTCTCTTTGGTTCTTTAGCTCAGGCGGTGGTTAAAGGATCTCCTAATGGCGCGTTAATCACTTGCGTCTCTGTTCCCTCCTGGTCTCGGCAGGCCGATTTTCCAACAATTGCTACTTTGGAAGGAAACTGTGCAGGGCAGCGAGGGAAGGGTGTAGGGAAATAACGCCGTTCCTAAAACTAGCAAGGACCCATCGCTCTCACGTCGAAGGGCCGTTCGGACCCCATCGATACGATCAGCTGCGCCCGACTGAGCACGTCGGGAGTGACCGCACTCCATCAGGTGGGACGTACTTAGGCAAGAGGGGCGTGTTCAAATTTTGATGGAGCCCCTGAAATCCGGTGGGCCAATTTTTCCTTAAAGGGCCAAACGGCAACTATTTTCGTCTTTGCAGGCCAGAAGGTCTCTGTCACAACTCTGCCATCCACAGAGGGTACATCAACCAATGAGTGTGGTGTTCCTATCAAGCCTCATTTACGGGCATCACCAGCAGGCTGGATCTGGCCCACAGGCCATGGCGTGTCAGTCCTGCCTTAAATTGCGCCTTGCTTGCCTGCTCACGTTTTCCTGCGATGGACTATTTTGCAGGCGATCGCTATCAGCTGGCGCTTCTCAGCTCCTTGACGTTTTGAACCGGGTGCGTCTTTGTGGGGGGGACCGTCCTGTGACCAACCCTGTTCAGCATTCCTGGCTTCTGTGCGCTAAATGCCGGGAGCATCCCAAACCCCGGGTGGACAGCGTGGAGATAACCAGAAATGTCTCCAGACCTCGCAAGATCCCGGGGCGGGGGGCAGAGGTGGGCAAATTCACCCTCGCGTGCGAAGTCCTGCTTTAAACTCCGGCCGGTGTTTCCTCTCAGGCTGTATTTCCCACCTTCTGTCCCTTCGGCGTAGATATTAGGGCGTTCATTTGGGGGGTTGGAGGGGCAGACGGCCCCCGGTTATAGCTTGCAGGGTTGATTACCATCACGTCCTGTGTTGTGAAGAAACAAGGGGCAGAGGAGATGTAGATGTGGAAGGTAAGAAATGCGGAAGTTTTCGTTCCCAGATGGATCTGAAATGCGAGGAGGGTCTTGAGCGAGGAGTGGGACCGCGTATCACGGGGCTTGCGTGCACAGACCCTGGGGCAGCTCTGCCCGGCTCGCGGCCCCGATGCCGGCCTCCCTGGCTGTGTGACCTTGGGCCAGCTGTCGACCTCTGTGTGCGTCAGTCTCTGGTCTCTAAAACAAGAGCCTCCGTGCTTGCCTGGCGGGGCTCCGATTACGCTGGGGTGAGGCGATACGGAGAAGGGCTCGGTGGGGTCTGAGCTGGAGGACGCAGTCTCCAAGTGTTTGTCAAACGGCATAAATTAAATAGAAGCCCAAGTCAAGGAGGGCACTCTGAAGGCCACTTTGGGGCCTCGCTGAATTAGGAAATTTGGAAATGTTTGGTCGGCCGCGGAAAGCAATATCCCGAGTGTCTGGAAAATCAAACACTCGACATGGTTTTTTGCAGGCTAGGGGAGGCTTGGGGTGACGCTGACGAGGGTCCGTCCTCCACCGGCCCTGGCAGTTCCTGAGAGGTTTGCACACACGTCCCCTGGGGTGGTGCCGGCACGTCCCCGGCCTCTTGCTGGTGACCGTCCGGGAGGAGAGCGGGACTCTGTGCCTCTGACAAGCTTGGGGGCAGGTGCGCAGGCAGGTGTGGAGATGGGATCGTGCAGCTGGGGGGCGGGGAGCACAGGATGAAGGTGTCTCCCCACCTGCTGGGCGGGGACAACTGAGCCGAGTCTGCCCACCTGACCTGCCGCGTCGCAGGGGCACTTGGGCTTTGTGCGATGCTGGCGTTCTCGGGAAGAGAGGCCCTATAGCCACACAAGTTTGGGGACCAGTAGGTGAGCCAGAGGGAACCAGGCTTCTCTGCCCCTGGGTTCCTCAGAGCCTAACAGGCCACTACGAAGGGGACTCTGCATGGGGCACTTTGGCCTGTGGTCCCCTACCTTCGATCGGATACCAAATACGCATTCACGTCATGCGGCTGGAGAAGGGCCACCGTTAAGAGCCCTTCCCCCACGTCTGGCCGGGAGCAGGTGCAGAGGAACGGCCGACAGGAGCTTTGATGATGTCAAGGCAGGTCCTCAGGACATCGCGCTCCCTGTGTTGATGATTAGTGCCGCGGCCGTGCCGTGGATTTCAAACAGGGACGATATCCGTGTTGGAATTCCGGTTGGCACTCGGAAGGGGAACTGAGCGGGGCAGAGGACCGCATGCATCAGAGGGTCATTTCGACCTTTGTGTCAGTCTGTCTGGGCTGCTAGAACGGAGTACCATACGTGGGGGGCTTACACAACAGACATCGCTAGCTCACGGCCGCGCTGGAGGCCAGAGGTCCGCGATCAGGGAGCACGCAGCCCGGTGTCTGGTGAGGCCCGTGTCCTGGCTCACGCACGGCTGTCTTCTCTGTGTCCTCACGTGCAGGAAGCTCTCTGGGGCCCCGTTGATAAGGGCGCTGATGCCCTGCATGGGGGCTCCACCCTGCTGACCTCATCACCTCCCAAAGGCCCCCCTCAAATGCAGTCAGCACGTTGGGGTTAGGTTTGAACGTGTGCTTTTGAGGAGGGGACACAGACACGGCTGTAGCATGGCTCCTTGACTCATCTGGGAGCAGGTGGGCCAAGCCCCCTTGAATGCACGGCTTTGAAAACAGTGCTTCTCATCCCATGTCCTTTTGTTACAAAATGGCGCCCTGTGGCCTAACCATTCTTGAGGGTGGCCGGGGCCCCACGTTATGCACAAGGTCAGGCCAGGCGCTGGCTCCTGCCCTCACACACCGTGCTGACCACGAGACTTAAAACGACAGAAATTTATTCTCCCCCGGTTCCGGAGCCCACACGCCTGAAATCAAGCTCTTGGCAAAGTTGGTGCGTTCCGGAAAACCCGTTCTCTGCCTCTCGTGGCTTCTGGCGGTTCCGGGAGCCCCTTGGCTTGTGGTTGCTTCCTCCCATCTCTGCCTCCTCGTCACGTGGCTTCTCCGTCTTCTCCCCTCTCCTCCGTGTGTCTCTCGAGGGACAGTGGCCGATGGATACAGGGCTCACCTGGACAAGCCTGGATGATCTCGTCTTGGGATCTTTAATTACGTCTGCAAAGATGCTTCTTCCAAATAAAGTCACTTTCACAGTAATTTCCTGGGATGGGGACATATCTTTGGGGGTCACCAGTCAACCCGCCACAAGCTGTGTCGTCTTGAAAATCGACGATGCTGGGGCGCCTGGGTGGCTCAGTCGGTTGAGCGTCCGACTTCAGCTCAGGTCACGATCTCGCGGTTCGTGAGTTCGAGCCCCGCGTCGGGCTCTGGGCTGACGGCTCGGAGCCTGGAGCCTGCTCCCGATTCTGTGTCTCCCTCTCTCTCTGCCCCTCCCCTGCTCATGCTCTGTCTCTCTCTCTCTCAAAAATAAATAAACATTAAAAACAAAAAACACACCGATGGCTGGATCCCACTCCAGAGCGTCTGATGAGGCACGTCTAGGGTGGGACCCGAGAAGTTGCATTTGTAGGACCTTCCCAGTGATGCTGATGCTCCAGGGACCCCACTTGGAGAACCAGTGGCCTAACAGGTTTTCTTTAGGAGGGAATTCACACGGACTCTGGGGCCCCCAAGTTTCGGGTGGTCTCTGTACGCCTCCAGCTCTCTCAATGCTCGTTCAAAAGCCTCCCTGCCTTCAGCACACACGGGGATCCTTCAGAAAAGCCTCGCCCGGAGGACGTCCTTGGTCCATTGAACTGTTCCGCCAACCCCCAGACAGCATCCCTCCAACAGACGCATTTATTTCGCAGCAGAGGAGGAGAACAGCACTTCTTAAATTCAAATACATTTTCTTAAGTAAGATTCCAGCGGCAACAGAGGTAATATTTTGATATCCGTCGCAGTAATTAGAATGCCCGACGAGGGTGCTCAGTGAAGCGGGAAAATCCTGACATCTCCGGAGAGGAAACTACCAAATAGCCTGTCTGTGACACCCCGTGCCAGCCCCTGATTCTTCCTATGAATTCCGGAATTATGGCCGTGTCTCTCCTTCGAGCAGGGGTCTGTTGAAGACTTCAGGGTGGCAAGCTGCACAAATTGGTGAAAACCAGTAAATCTCGGAAATAACCTGCCCCTTCCTTAAAAACAGCCGCTCGGTGTTTAAGCGACGGGCATCATCCGGTTTTCGATGAGGGAGCGAGCGTCAGATACTGTCCACGGTGGAGCACAGGAGAGCAGGGGTGAGGCTACAAGAGGGGCTGGGGGAGGGCCGGGTGGGCAGCAGACGGGCAGAATGGCGGGAGTGGGGGGGGGGAGCATGGCAGGGCCTTGGTGCCTGTGGCCCTTTGCAGGATTCAGGGAGCAGCCAGCCGATGTGGGGAGCAGACGGCACACAGCCACAAGTCAGGGGGCAGGTAGCGAAGTCACAGCCGTCCCCACCCACCCGCACCCCGTTTCTTGGGCACCCAGCAAGTTTACCTGCTGTTTGTCCTTTTTTTTCCCAATAAAAATAACTCAGGCTCCCACAAAAAGGCCACATACTGAATTTATTTCCGTTTCATTGCTACATAATCTCCTCATGCAAAAACAGTCAAATCCACAGAAAATAGATTAATGGTTGCCGGTTCTGGGAAGGGAGGTGGGGGGCCACTGCCGGTGGGGATGAGCTTACCTTTTGGGGTGACGAGAATGTTCTGGGTTGTGCTAGTCTGTGAGCATTTTCATGCACATCGAATCCACTTTTTTTTTTTTTAAGTTTATTTATTTATTTTGAGAGAGACCGTGAGCAGGGGAGGGGCAGACAGAGAGGGAGACAGAATCCCAAGCAGGCTCCACACTGTCAGCACAGAGCCCTACACGGGTGGGGCTTGAACCCACGAAATGGTGAGATCGTGACCTGAGCTGAAGCCAAGAGTTGGATGCTTAACCGACTGAGCCCCCCCAGGCGCCCCTTGAATATACTTGAAAATGGTGAGTTATATGATATATGAATTCTATCTCCATAAAAAAAAAAAAACTATTGAGGCTTTTGATTATATTGAAGACGACTTTATCCAGCAGGTGACAAAATGCAGAGAAAAAGAGTCAATAGTCTCACGTACGCACCTCACTGAGGCCTTCTGGGATTTCCGTAGAAGGCGGGTCTCGTGTCACCCCCTTCTACTGCCTGCCCAGGGTGCCAGTGCTAGTGGATGGCCAGGGGGGCATCAACCTGGGATTGATTTCCTGCTCATTTCCACACCTGTTGGTTGACCTCAGGAGCCCGCAGAAACGTCCGTCCCATCAGTGACTTTTACTCTATAACTTTACCCAGAAGATAAATCAGTGCACCGTCCGGGCCACAGGATGCTAGGGAGCAACCAAGTGCCCGCCTCCCTCTTGGCAGGCAGCAAAGGGCAGACCTGCCTTTCAAGTCGGTCTCTGATAAGCCCAGCATCTTCTCCGAGTTACCTGTGATGGGCAGAGGGCCCCCAGGAAAGGCTCTCAGTGGGTTAAATTACTTGCAACTGAAATGGCAACAGGGCCGTCTGCTCCCACAAGGTCTGGAGTGGGCATTCTTGGGGCTGGGTCCTGTTCCCTGCAGGTTTTGGAAAGGATTGCACATCCCACGTGGTGGCCCAGAGGGAGCAGCTGGGGGAGACATCCTCACATCTCAACACTTGTACGACGCACAACGAAGAGGCAAGAGGCTTAATGACCCGGGGAGACTTTACCGAGAGACAAGGGGGAGAAAAGAACATTTCTCGTGTGCTTGCAGCTGCCTCCAGCCTGGAAGGGGAGCATTTTCTGTCTCCCTCATAAAGTCATGTCGGAAAAGAACCTCCTGTCTCCTCTGATGTTGACGGCGTCTGAAGTACACTTAGTGTCAAGGGAAAAACCTGTGGAATTTGCTAAAAATCCTCCTTGTACTTCCGCTTTTTCGATGTCAGCATCAGGTGACCCAGGTTTCTCTGCCATAGCCACGCTGCACAGTCACGTAGGGAGCTTTATGCAAAGTCTCTGTGCCTCCCCCCAGACCTGTGGATTCCCGAGACGTGGGAGGGGGACCCAAGTGACCGCTCTGTAGATAAAAGTGTTGTGCAGCCAGAGCTGAGAAACGTTTGATAGTTGTATTTGCCAACTAGAATCCCTAAGTAAGGAGTTTTAACATGCTTTCCACAGTCTGTAGGACAGAGCTTCAATTATCCACATAAATACTGATCATCCAAACTGGTACATAAAATTCTGCTTCATTTCTACTTTGATTTAGAATATATCACAGTTATTTTCCCCAGCAAAATTAGCCTCCTGTTTAAGTTTAACTTAAAGTGTATCAGTTAGCTACTGCTGCGTAACAAAATCACTCCCCCCCCCCCCACCCCAAAGAAACGCACCGGCCGGAAACAACATTCTCTACTGTGCAGTTTGGCTGGGCCAGGCATTCTGCTAATGGCACACTGCTCGTCTTGGCTAGCCTCACTCGTACATCAGGGGGGAAGATGCCCCCTGCTTTGTAAATCTCAGCTGCCCCCTGAGGTCGGCAATCTAGATGGGGATGTCCCCTTTGTGGCAATGGCAGAGCACAGCGGTCGGTCCATGGTCTCTTGGGCCCAGCACAAGACATGTCCACCTTCTTCTGTTAATGCGTGTAAGTCTGTGGCTGAGCTCAGAGATGAAGAGTGGAGAAGAAGCCTCTCCCCACCCACCACGCCTCTTGTCACATGTTGGACTACAGAAATGGATAAAGACTTGAGGCCAAGTAGTGTGATATCTGCTATCCTGCCCAGTGGTGGCAAGAAGGTGCTCTAGAAAGGAAGCTGGTCTCAGGCACCCGTGATGGACTGCGATGTGACTCTGTGTCCCCACAATGGGTCTGTTTTATCCAGGGAAGGAAACAATGGCACCTACGGTCTTAAGATACTGCCTTGTTCAGTTTTCTGGCTTCTCAGTCCCACAGGCAGGAGTCTGTGGGTTTACGAGCATGTATTTTCAAAAGTTTTTCTTTTTTTTTTCCAGTTTGCCAACTCCACCGACAGCCAAACAGGTGAAGCATCTCTCTCTCTCGGAGAAAAGTAGGTCAATGCATCATTTCCTTTAAAGCCCACACGCAGTACCGCATGTGGATAGATGCTTACTGAACGCTCGTTCGGGATGATTACGGCAGCATTTCCAGCCTCAATTTAGCCATCAGCTGCTTATTGAAAAACACTGATTGTTTTTTTTTTCCCCAATCTCTAAGCACTTATGGTTCTTAAAGAAAATAAATTGTGTGGCAAACTAGCAAAGACTGACTTCTACTCCTAACTTCGGGAGGCCAGTGAGGCTTCGTAAAGGAGTAAAAAGCCAGGTGACCCCCTTTCGGAGAAGAATGCCGTCCTGGGCATTGGCCCAAAAAGCACTCAGAAATGGGATCCTTCCCGTGACTCTCCTTTTACCCCAAGGTGGACCAGGGAGTGTTTGCTTCCACCCGTCTGTTTTTGGGTTGTTTTTAAAGATTTTATTCTTAAGTCATCCCTACACCCAACCCGTCCTCTGCTTCCCTGGATGACTTGACTGTCACCTTACAGCTTGCCAGAGGGTGGTAACACAATGGCCCAGCCTCCAAACACTCTAAGTCGCAATGTTGAGGCGAGGGCATATGAAGTCTCCTAAATTACCTGCACACCCATCAGACTCAGCGGGGACTCAGTGCGCACCTAGGCATGTAAGCCCCTCTACCCAGCACCCCCCAGTTTGTATCGCGAGATCTCACAACGGTGGCCATTGTAGCTGGATGATGCAGATTGGGGGGAAGTACCCTACCGTTCTCCCCACCGTTGGGTGCGTTTGTGAACCTTTGTAATAAAAACTTAAGAGAGAGGGAGAGAGAGATCACACAAATGCTGACCTACGAGAATGTCCTACGAGCAAACCCAAGTCATTCAGCGTCCCGATACAGGTGGTGCAGCATATTGGCTAAGAGTAGGGGTTGGCAAACTACGGTCCCCAGGCCAGATCTGGCCTGCCACCTGTTTCTTTTTGTACAGCCGGTGAGCCAGGGATGGTGTTTACGTTTCTAAGGGCTCGACAACAAGTTGGAAGAAGAAAATATTTTGGAACAAGTGAAAATTGTACGAAATTCAGATCTCAGTGTCCATAAGTAAGACTTTATTGGAACACAGCCACGCTCGTTTATTGTGTCTGGACTGTGGCGGCCTTCACACTCCAACGGCCAAGCTGAGCGCTTGCAACAGACACCGTATGGCCCGAGAAACTTCAAACACTTACCATCTGGCCCTTTACAGGAAATGTTTGCCGACCCTTGGCTAAGAGCGTGCAGTCGGGAAGCAGGCTTGCTGGGACAGACCCCAGCCCCGCTAACGTACGCGTCGCACGACCTTGAGCAAGCTTCTCGACCCGGCTGCGCCTCAGTGTCCCCAGCTGCACAACAGGAATGATGGTGGCGACGGAGACCACACCCTTCTCGTGTAAATGTGGTCACAAAAATAAAAAAGAGCTAACATGTATTCAGTGCTTAACGCAGTCCTTCACACATAAAAACGAGTCTCTCAGTGATGAGGAGCATTCTGCCAGGTGTAACCGCTTGTGGGGAAAACTCTGAAAAAACGCTCCCTTTGATCCTGCTGGCAGAAATTCATGGACAGCAGAACTCGGCCCGTCTGACGCACGGGTGCCTCTTGTGACCGGACTTCCCCTGCAGAACCTGTATTTCGTCTTTCTGCTTCTTAGGCTAAAACAGACTGTGATGAGCATTCCAGCCTGCACCCGGGATCTGACGTGGTTAGCGGACCTGTATCCCGTGTCTCCTCCAGCTACCGTGGGGGTGCAAGGAAGTGGCCGCAGTGTCCCCGAGTGAGCTGGGGAATCAGGCAGGGCTCACCTTTTGCACAGGCAGTAGGCCTGCTGGATGCTGGAGGGGAGCACCCCTCCCCTTCCTTAGTGCTGAACTTAGGGCACTCCCGGGCGTCCCCCACATTAACGCTGATGTGCGGATTGCTCATCCCGATCAGGAGTACGACTGTGGCCCTGAACAGCCTCCGGAGCCCCGTTCCCTATGGGGCCAGAGCCCGTGGGAGAAAACCAGAAAAGCATTTGGTATACTCAGCTCAAGTTGTTTGAGCAGGAGCGGTTCAGACGCACACACCGTCTCTCAGCACACGATTTATCAGAGAGGATTCAGCTATTTGAAAAGGGTTTGCGATCAGATCCTCCCTTCGGCTCAGGGAGAACGGGCACGAAGCCCGTGTGGTTTATCCCTGTTCCCGGCTCCCAGCATTGTGCCCGGCAGATAGTAGGTGTTTAACAAGTGTGAGTAGAAGGGCTGAATGCACGGAGTGACCCTGGGCTGCTAGTGGAGTACGGGATTGCGCCCGGTCGATTCTGCCGCACTCCGGCATCCAGATGCTTAATCGTGTCACTGCCAGAACAAAGACCAGCATGCACCGCGGTGGCCGTAACGATGTCAGCAGCAGATAACCCTTACCAGGGGCCCACCAGGCCCGGCTGTGACTCCAGCTTTGATATGCGTTAAGGTCACCATCATCCTATCGACAGCCCTGAGGACTTGTGCTAGAGGGAGACACAAGGAAGGTTCTGAAGCTTACCCAACGCTGCACCGATGGAAGGCATGGGCCCAGGATGTCAGCCGACTGCCTGGCTTGAGAGCCCCCGCTCCTAACCTCTCCGCTGTACTCACACTGACAAAGAGCAGGGGCCATTTGCAGAGCACTCCCCTGTCCCCTGCCAAGGGCTTCTCCAGCAAGAGCCCCTAGAAGCCTCATGAGGACTTTAAGCACCCTCCCATCCCCTCTCCGCCGATGGGGAAGCCGAGGCTTGGTGCAGCTCATGGCCCAAAGTCATGTAGGCAGTGAGGGGCAAAGCCCAGCCCCCCTCCCCCACTGCCCCCTACTCTGGCAGTCTGACCCTGGAACCAGAATCCTAATCCAGCCTCCTCACCAGGGACGTCCCAGACCTTCAGTGTGGGATTCACAGTCTGTATCCAGACCTGCAGAGAACTGCACAGAGTACCCAGAGAGAGAGGAGGGCTGGGTGGTCTGGACCCTGGCTTAGCGGCTGTGTTACTACGACTGTCTGCTTGGTTTCTTGGAACTTGATTTCCTCATGGGGGAGTGCACATGAGATCACATCAGCCCAAGCAGGGCGGTTGCCAGGCCTTAGCAGAAGCCTTGAGCACATGGCAGGCTCACCACAGGTTGGGACTGGTGTTCTCAGCCATTCGTCTCTTCAGGCTCAAGCTCCACTCCATACACACCTGTAGAAGCCTAGAGTCCTCTTCCCTCTGGGACTCCCCTGACTCTGAAGATAGGGCCGCCCATGGCCCACAGTGGCCCCCTTGGACATCCTGAAGATAGGGCCCATTATTTCTTATCATCTCATGTTAAGCAGGAGCTCAGCATAACATGGATATGTGGATGGATGGATGGATGGATGGATGGATGGATGGATGATGGGTGGATGGATGGGTGGGGGGATGGATGAATGGATGGACAGGTGGATGGATAGATGGATGGGTGGATGGATAGATGAGTGGGTGGGTGGATGGATGGATGGATGGATGGATGGATGGGTGGGTGGATGGATAGATAGATGGGTAGGTGGATAGATGGATGGATGGATGATGGGTGGATGGATGGGTGGGTGGATGGATGGATGGATGGATGATGGGTGGATGGATGGGTGGGTGGATGGATGATGGGTGGATGGATGGGTGGGGGGATGGATGAATGGATGGACAGGTGGATGGATAGATGGATGGGTGGATGGATAGATGAGTGGGTGGGTGGATGGATGGATGGATGGATGGGTGGATGGATGGATAGATGGGTAGGTGGATGGATGGGTGGAGGTGGGTGGGTGGATGGATGGATGGCCATGCAAATGGGGTCTGGGTGCAAAACAAAAAACAATGTTTGCTCAAGACCTACAGGACTGAGTGGAACCATCTGTGCATTGTCGGGGTGGGGGCTCCAGGGACTCCAGGAAATCCCCTCCACCCCCATGGTCCCTGTAAACTCACCCCGTGTTTTCCCAGGTTCATATTCATGATCCAACACTTCATAACGATGTGCACGTTGGTGGGGGTCCCCACCTTCTGGCATAAAATGCAGTTTCTACGAGGATTGACGTGAAGCATTTAGAGCAGAGCAGGCCCATAGCAAGCTCTCTTCGGCGTTTGTCACATACGTCTCTGTGGCTCAGAGCAATGGTGTGTGGGAGTCGGTATGCGGGCTCGTCAGGGCCCAGGAATCGTCTGAGCTGGTTGTGTCACCTAGCCGCCACTGAAAAGTAAATTCTATTAAAGCGTAATGAGATAAGTTGTACTGAAACAAAGGTCATCGATCGTCAGAACTCATCAGCTCCCCAGTGACGACACATATGGTCCTGTGCTCTTGCAATGATTCACATCTGTTGAATCCAAGTGGTGGAAATACTGCATAATATGCTCCCCACGTCCCTTCGCAGCCCCAGGTCAGAGCCCTCACTTAACCTCAGCGATGTTGGGAACGTGGACGCCACAGAAATTAACGAGGAGCACAAAGCAGGACTTTGGTTTCCCACCATCCGGAGAGCGGGTTGTGACTCTCGTCCCGGCACACCCCTGGATGCTGTCAAATCGTCCCCTTCCAGATGCCGGCACCCTGAGGGAATGACATTTTAAGCTGGTTTCACCATTAACTTCTCTGTGTGAAAGGTTTTATCGGCTCGCAGACCTGGCCAAGGGTTTGAACCCAACAGGGGGTGCGGAATGGAATGCGAGGGGGAGGCCCCACCAGGCCCCACAGGTGGACGGACCAGGCAGGTGACAAGTGGGCACGGCCGATTTTCCAGGAGACACGGACCCCACGGGCCGATGCAGAACTCAGACCTTCCATTGGTTCTGGGCTCTGGCTGTGCCTCCCTCGCGGGGCTTCTGCCCTCCCAGAGAAGCAAGAGCTTCTCGCTGTAAGAACTCCTCTTCTGGGATGGTTGTGCCCAAATACGGAAAGGGCAATTGCACAGGCAACACAGCATCCCCGGGAACACGAGTCCAGCTCAGTGAAAGAAAGACTTGCTCAGGAGCTAGAGGGGGGCTGCTCAAGAAATAGGCTTGGTCCTGGAATGAGCTTCAGCAAAGAGTTTAGGAAAAGCCCCCTTGGCCACCCGGAGAGGCCCCTGGAGAAGGGATCCAGGCTTTGGGATGGAGGTTGTGGCTCTCAGAGGGGTCAGGGGGATGGATCCTGAAAGGTCTGGAGACGCTTGGGGTTGTGGCAATGCTAATGGCCTCTAGCAGGTGGAGCCTGGGGATGATGCCAGGGAACTCCGGTCGTGCACAGGACAGCCGCCCAGCGAGGCTCGAGCCAGCCCCACGTGTCAGCAGGGCCGAGGCTGAGGTTGAGAAACCTGCTCGGAGATGCAGTTCCCACCCCCCTGGTCTCGGGCCTTCACGAGATGATCCAGAAGAGTTTTGAGCTTCCAAACCGCTGATTGTCCGCGTTCCCGCCTCCGTGCTGAGTCCTAGCAACGCGCTGATGGAGGGTGTGGAGGTTTCTGAGGGACAGCCAAGCACCCCTCTTCCTCCCTCCTCCTCCTTTTGGTTTTCATCCACTTTTCCTTTTACAGAAGCTGTAGGTCATATTGATAGCATGTAACGCTCCAAGGTTACACTCTGAGATGTCGACTCGAGGAAAAAAGGGCCTCTCCCGGGACAGTCAGGGATCCCTCTTCATCGTGAGGGGACAGAGATTGACACACCGCGGGCCGATTTCATTTTGGAAGTGGGACAACGGCGTAATTCACGGAGACAGAGTTAAAAAGTTGCTGTCCAGCCCGCTATACTTCACGACCCGGAATATCGTCAGATTGGCTGTGTGGTGAGTCATTTGTAAACACGTCTGCTGGCTTTTACTTCCCACAGTCTTGCATCAAAGCCTCACTCTTCGGAAGATGCTTGTCAGCTTCATCTGGAGCCCTAGGTGACACGATCTGGCTGTGAGAAGTGACAGCGTTGTTTCAGCATTCCCTGTCCGCACATTTCCAAGACTGGCTCCGTGGGGAGTTTGGCAAGAGCTGGAGAAATCTACTCTTTCTCAAGTTTGAGAAAAGTAATTAAGGGGACACACACAAAATTGGACACTAAGGATGAAAATAAATTGGGTGGAAATTGACCCGACATGTATCTACAAGCTAAGAGGCAAAGATTCCTCCCTCTGGAGACAGGAGGCACCTTCCCTCACACACATGTCGCTCCGCGGAATCTCCAAATCCCTGCCTTGCGGAAATCGTGGGCCAGTAAGACTTTAAAAAGGCTTAGTTCTTCCCGAAGAGTTCGGTCTCCTTGGCAACCCATCTCCCCTCTTTATTTGTCCATTGCCTCTTTATACTCTTCCCACTTTTGAAGAAGCCATAACAAGCGAATTACCCCGAATTACCCCAAATGAGGGGACATTTGGGCAGGAAGGGCCCCTCCGTCCTTGGGCAGTCCAGGGAAAGTTCTGGCTACCGTCACACCTCGTTGTCAACGTAGCACTTACAATGTAGACTTTACAACACCTGCCGGCATAATCGCAGATTCTCAAGAATGTATTTTTAGACGCTTTACATACACGTGCACACGCACACACAATTCAGCACTTTTAGTGCTGGTCCTAGTGTGAAATCCAAGAAAGAAAAAAGCAATGTCAAGGAGTGATAATGCTCCTGGGGTTGTGAGTTCCTGCTCTAGTCTGCAAACTCACTACCTAAAGCCGGGTGACAGAAGGCAGCAAAGAAGCACGGGGCGGTGCGAAAATGCGGGAGGCGGGGGCCCCTGGGTGGCTCAGTCGGTTGAGCATCCGACTTCAGCTCAGGTCATGATCTCAAGGTCCGTGAGTTCGAGCCCCGCCTCAGGCTCTGTGCTGTTGGCTCGGAGCCTGGAGCCTGCTTTGGATTCTGTGTCTCCCGCTCTCTCTGACCCTCCCCTGTTCATGCTCTGTGTGTCTGTCTCAAAAATAAATAAACATATAAAAAAAACTTAAAAGAATTATAGGTATTGTAGAACATGATCTTCATATTGTGACCACACGAGGCATGCCAGCTGATACTCAAAAATTATGCCTACGTTAAAGGACCGCCAAGTGGAGAGCAGGGGAGGGCCAGAGATTGGGGGGGGGGGGGTGTAGAGGATCCAAAGCACAGCCCGACATGAAGCTCAAGCTCATGAACTGTGAGATCGTGACCTGAGCCGGAGTCAGACGCCCAACCGACTGAGCCACCCAGGCGCTCCATGTAGGCCACCAAAATTTTGGTGTTTGAAAGTGTGCCATGAACCTCAAAAGACTGACGGCCGTCGCCTGACAGCCTTGCTGAGCATGCTCATGGTTTCTGTCCCTTCAAAATATAATTCAAACTGGATTTCAAGTCAGGGGACTATGTGTGGGGCAGGAAGTCTCAATGGAAGGTTGATGGGGGAGGTCATTTGAGAAAGGAAGGCCTTCGCTCGCCCTCTCTTGGTGAACGTTTAGTTCCCATCACTGAATGCCCATGGAAGCAACTGGGTTTTGAGCAAGAGCTTTGTATTGACTCAAGAACTAGCTTGGGTCATGGATGGTTCTAGATTCCAGCTTGTGCATGGCTTGTCTTTTAAGAACCACCCCAGCTGTGCAGCGATCTGAAGCATCAGAAGGGGTTTCTTCCCCTCACCTTGCCCGAGAAATCTTCCCAGTCTGCCTAGAGAGCCTCTGGGCCATTCTGATGGCCCCCAAGTCCATGTGAATCCAAATCTGCCCTCTTCCCAGCATAATGGGAAAGAATGACTTTATGGTGCAGCCTCGTGTCTCAGCTGGACCCGGCCGGGGGTCACATGAGCCCCAGGAGATGCACAGTGGTAGGACGATGGAGCACATGGTGACTGTCACCATGGTGACCATGCTAGGTCACCACAAATTCTCTTTATAGAGTCCCTGCAGTCGGTTTTGCGTGGACATACCTACTGATCAGTTCTAAATGGGGAGCCAGCCACAGACTAACCTGTGTAGCAGAGACACTGGTAACGGCCCTTTCCATCCACGGGACTTCACCCCGACAGTTATCCTTTGTTTAGCGGTTACGGTATGCCGGTTAGACCACGCTCTGACTCCACTTAATTCTCGGCCATATGAGTGCTTCTGGGTAAAATGGCAATTTTTCAGGTGAGGAAACCAAGGCTCGCTTTTGAGTGACCACAGACCCCATCAGTGAGGCGTGGGGCTGCCGTCCAGTTGGCACTGACTCACCCTGAAGGCCACACTTCTCACCACAGAGCTGTGCCCTTGAGGTGCTCCATCGGCACATCAAGACCAGCTGTACCAGTCCCGGGACACTTGTCGCCGAGAAGGAGCAGGGCCACCACCCGTCTGGAGCCTCCTTTTTCTTTTTTTTCTTGGAAAACAACAACTTGGATGTTGATGGGTTTGGCTGCAGTTGAACAATCTGGGCGTCTTAACACGTTGGGCATTACCAGTTGAATCTAGCCACGGATGTAGCTTCCAGCTACCCTGCCTTGTCCTGAGTAGAGCAGCACATCCTGTCCCAGAGTGTCAGCTGACTAGCTGGCTGATTGTAACCAGCAGAGTGAGGGTCCGCTGGAGATCAGCCCCCGAACCTCAATGTGGCTTCTCTTTGGCTCAAATTTAAATTGCGAGCATTCTGATATCCCCGCTGGGTTGCAGGTGCCCAAGAAGCTTCTCTTAAGCCACGAGTGCCTTTTCCGCGTGTAACCAACTTGCTCCCGTTCCGGCTCAGGCCCCGGGGCGCTGGACCCTGGCCTCCGTGCCTCATCTGTGAGCTCATTCTTGTCTTGCAGACTTAGCACATATTGACATCGTGTATCCTGCACTACCATTTCTTGGCTCCTTCTCAAGAACTTGGGGGTCGTACTGGTGTCACAGGCTCTCAACCGCAGGTTTCCCCGTGCGGTCAGCACTACCCCGGCTGTCCTCTGGGCTACCTGCCAGTGAGTTTTTGGCTCTAATAATCCTCTGCAGGGGATGTTTCAGATGGATTCTTCTGGACCAGTGGTTCTCAGTCCTTCGCTATCATTCTGGTGGTCTTTGGGTTAACTCGCGCGGACTTACCAGTTCTGTAAGGATATAAAAGTTTTGTCGTGTTTTTATTTCAGTTGAACAACCCCTTTACATGACTATAATCTCTATAAAAGCAGAGACCTTTGTGTATTTTGCTTACTACTCTCTATAAAATAGAATCTGGATGACCGGGAACGAGACAAGTGTATCCACTCCCACGTTTGCCATTCAGCTTGGCAGTAGAGGTGGTGGCCAAGGCAAGTAGGCAGGAAAAAGAAATAAAGCACATTCTGATTGGAAAGGAAGCAGAAAAACTAATCTGTATGTTCAGATGACATGATGGTGTGTGTAGAGAACCCTAAGAAATCCACTAAAAAACAAAGAGAACCAATAAGACAACTAAGAAAGATTGCAGGGTATAAGCCCAATATAAAACACTATTTCTTTCTTTAATGTTTATTTATTTTTGAGAGAGAGAGAGAGAAAGCATGGCAGCAAGAGAGGGGAACAGAGCATCTGAAGCCAGCTCTGTGCTGACAGAAGTGACCAGAGCTGGAGTCAGATGCTTAGCCAACTGAGCCACCCGGGTGCCCCTAATAGATTGTTTCCTGATACACTAGCAATGAATATCTGGAAAGGAAATTAAGGAAAACAATTTCTTTTACAATAGCATCGAAAAGAATAAAATACTTAGGGATACGTTTTTAAGAAGGAGGGTAAGACGGGCACCCTGAAAACCGCAAAATATTATTGAAAGAGGCGAAAGAAGCCCTGAGTAAATGGAAGGGCATCTCGTGTTCTGGGACTGGAAGACTTACGATTGATGAGATGCCAGTACTCCCCAAATTGATCTATAGATTCAGGGCCATGCCTGTCAATGTCCCTGCTGCCAACTTTGCAGAGATGTTCAAGCTGGGGCTAAATTTATGGAAATGCAAGGGATCCAGAATATCCAAAGGAGTCTTCAAGAAGAAGAACAAATCTGCGGGGCGGTGGGGCTCACACCTCCTGATTTCAAAAGCTTGCTGCAAAGTGCATTACATTTCATAACATAAAGACCATGTGACGCTGGCACGGAGATGGACATATCTGGAGATTGATGGAGTAGAACTGAGTTTGGAAATAAACCCATAGGTTTATGGTCAGTGGGTTTTCAGCAGTGATGTCAAGGAAACTCAATGGGGAAACCATAGTCACGCTGAGGCAACCGGTTACCTTCATGCAAAAGAACACGGTCTTACCGGGTCCTCCGATGGCACCAACTGTGGTGGTTAATTTTACCTGTCAACTTGACTCGGGCTAAGGGGTGCCCAGATACCCAGTAAAACACTATTTCAGGATGTGTCTTGGTGGGGGGGGAGGTGCGTTTTGGGAAGAGAGGAGACTTTAAATGAGTAGTCTGAGTAAAGAAACGTCCTCACCACATGGATGGTCATCGTCTAATCCGGTGAGAGCTCAACTAAAACAAAAGCCTGGAGGAAGGGAAAATTCTCTTTCTCTCTTCTTGAGCTGGCACGTGCATCTCCGTCTGCCCTTGGACATCAGAGCTCCTGGTTCTTGGCCTTCAGACTCCAGGAACTAGACCAGCATCAGCACCATCACCCCCAGGGCTTTGGACTGAATTATACTGCTGGCTTTCCTGGGTCTCTGGCTTGCACACAGCCGATGATGGGATTTCTCAGCCTCCATAATCAGGTGAACCAATTCCCATAAGAAGTCTCTTCTCGTATATCTATATTTACCCTCCGGTTCTGTTTCTGTGATATACCGATGGATGGCACCCAGCCAGATATCCCCCACTTTCGGTGGAGGGCTTGGTGGCTCCCCACTGGCCTGCGATGGCTGCCTTCTTTTGAATAAATAACACAGGTCTAGAGGACTTTCCATCTGCCCTGTTCTCTGTCATTCGGTCCCACTTAACCACTCACAGAGCACTTTAGAAGGCCATGTCAGTCAGAGTCTGGAATAATAGCACTGCCATTACCTCGAGCATTGTTGAGACGTGAACGGTAAAATGTGTCTCAGTTCTCAGGTTCTCAGAAGGGATGGCATCGCGCCAGATGGTCCCATTAACTCTCGAGGACTTCCTTTTGATGCTTTTCACCTTTAAATAGTAATTTCTTCTCAAGGAAGTGAAGAAAAGTTGAAGGCTATCGTCGACCTCCATACAGCAGAGTTTCTCACATCTGAAGACACATTATCTATGCATGAGGCTTTTGGAGTTTATCCGGCCAGAGTCTGACGTACACTTTTTAGAGTCAAGGAAATTCTCCCCCTCTTGATTCAAAACAATGAGGAATTCGGAATGCAGGCAAGGAGCTGCAGATTCTGCAATGATTCAAATCAGTCTGATGCTCACAACTGAGAACATGGCCAACCAGCACAGGGCTGCCGACCCGTTAGTCCCTGGTTCACCTGCCGACCCAGCTGTAGCTGAGAAACTCGGACCACCCTGCAGAGGGAGGTGATGATGTGCACGAATATTGGCCCAGGCTGCTTCTTTTCCACTGGCCTGTGTGGTCGTCTTTCAGACGAGAGTCCCAAGGACAGGATTCCTCCCGAGGCATCGTCCACTTGCTTGGTTTCCCGGGACCATCTTTTCAGAAAAGCTCCGGGTACGTCGGTGAGAAATCTGAAAACTCTCCGTCTCTCGGAGATGGGACTCAGAGCAGCCATGGGCCTCTTTCTGGGACCTCGCCAGTCATTCCTAAGTCATCACCTCATTTAAACGTTTCGTACGTTTCGGGAAAGGTGTGAAAAGGCTGTCCTGCCCACAAGCCCACGACGAGGCGAGCCAACTCTCCTAGAAGCATTTTCTGGGAGGAGAAAGGGACTCCCGAGACTCTCAGCTTCTCTTTGGGTGATCGTGCATTGCCGGTGATGGGAAATTGCTCACGGGCAGGGAAACCGAGGCTTGTTGTGTAAAGTGGGACGAACGAGCTGTCAGTAGAGACCCCGCAAAGCGGCCAGCCAGTTCTAACCGGTTCAGTACAGCCAGGTGCCATCTGGATCCTTGCTGGACATGAACCCAGGGGGCAGCGCTGTGAACTCAGATGGCCTGGGCACACCCTGACTGCCCCCACCCTGACGGTCCCCCTTTGTCTTGGAGGGACCGCCCGCATACCCCTCGGGATGTGGGGTTCATGAGGGTTTGTTCTGTTGACCACAGAGGTGGTGAAGGACAGAGCAGGTGTCCAGGCCCAGAACCTCTTCCTGAGAGTCAGGAATGTTCTGCCTCACTCCCCAGCCTCTGGGGAGCAAGGCCTGGCTCTGAACGCCCCCAAAGATCTCCAGGTGTGGAGTTCCTTCATAACTAGCCCCCCTTCCGCCCGTCAGGCTCTCCCCTGCTCCCAAATCTCCACCGTAAGAGCGGCTGCCCTTGGTTTTCTGACCTAATCCCTCCTGGGCGCCTCGGTTCCTCAACTGTCTGGGCTGGGACAGGACGGGCACACCACGTCCTCCCCCCAAGGCCGCCCGGGAGCCACGCTGGCCTCCCTTCCTGTCCGTCCGTCCCGATGGCTGGCTCACACCCTTCTCAGATGGTTTTGTGTGAGCTCACTCTTCAGAGTCCTTGGACCGAGCCCGATGTGAAATTACGGACGATTCTGTTCTTTGGCAGCCAGTGCTCATACCAAGACCTTTCTGTGCAAGTTATTCCCAGTGGAAACACCAGCCTCTCAATTCCTGACATGGGCTTTGCCTTCTTTCTAGAGTTCTTTCCACGTGCCTATTTTGGTTTTAGGGACTTTTTTTTTTTTTTTAGAGAGAGAGTGAGCGAGCAGGAGAGGGGCAGAGAGAGAGAGAGAGAGAGAGAAAGAATCTTAAGCAGGCTTCCCGCTCAGCCCAATGCAGGGCTCGACCTCATGAATCATGAGATCATGATCTGAGCCGAAATCAAGAGTCAGACACCCAACCGCCTGAGCCACCCAGGAGCCCCTGTTTTTAGGGGCTTTTTACCCAAGTACAATACACGTACCAAAGAGCACACAAATCTTAAGTGTTCAACTTTGAACTTTTGGAAAGTGAGTAACTGTGTGACTAGAATCCAGAGCAGGAGTCAGAATACTGCCCCCATCTGGCAGCCCTTTCCAGTGGCGTCCAATCTCCCCCCAAAGTTGCCGTTGTTTTAAAGCAAGTTTCACGCAGGTGGTAGAATGTTCTTACTGAGATGCGTTCATCAGTCATAACCACAAAACATAGTGAAGATTTATCTGGAACTTACTATATGGCAGGCATTGCAAACACAACGTTAATTAACTCCTTTTATCTTTATAGCAATTCCACGAAATAGGTTGTATTATCATTTTTAGTATTATTTTACTTTATGCCCCATTAATAATGGGCACAAGGGCACGAAGAGATGACCCTACTTTTCCTAAGAGTTCCAAACAAGCTTTACAACTTTTAATACGGCTGGGGGAGGGGGGAATTATTTCAAAAAGCCTTATATTTGTTCCCTTTAAAGGAAACATGCAGATTTTAGTTGGTCTTCCTAATGGTTGGCCTTAAAGACTCGGCGACTTTGCGTGGTAGTAAGAACTGACTGGAAGGTTTGAAGCCATCCAGTCCAGGAGGGAGGACCCGCCAGAAAGAGGTACTGATGTAGGGGGAGGCCGTGCTGATGGTGAGGGGTCGGGACGGACAGAAGGCGACTAGTTCTGGGGCTCGCGCCCGCTGCCTTCCCTGGTGCCTTCCACGCGCAGCTCAGCCTGCCAGCCTCTCCTCGTGGAGGATCCCGTGGCACCTGTGGTCCCACCTCACGGGGCTGCTCAGCAGCGTCCGTGAGCTCCCTGCTTATTTGTCTCCCGACGAACCGTGGGCTCTGGGAGGACGGGACTCTGCGGCCCACCGCCCTGTGTTCCTCCGGCAGCCTGGCCACCCGCTCACTGCCCCGCCGAGACGGTGTGGGGGACACGATGCGTGACGATCGGAAGGACGCGGAGCAAGGGCAGAGCAGCAGGCTGGTTTGGGTCTTGGGGGCCAAGCCAGCCGACCCGAGCACCTCCCCCGCCCCCGACAGCCCCGACCCTGGTGACTCGGACAGGGCCCGGCAGGACCGCTGGAGAACTCAGTCTCAGGACGCAGTCTGGGGCCAGGGAGGGAGACAGCCAGACCCACTGTCAGGGACACCGGTGTTTGGTGACGATCCTTTACGACCAAGGCAGAAGAGGCTTTCTGTACGCGTCACAGGCGTGAACTCGCTTTACGGCTACGATAACGTCTCCGTCAGTCATCCGAGGGTCAAACGGGACACTCGTGGGGAACAACCTGCTCCTTTCTCCTGTTCTGGCCACGCCCTCGCTGTGCCCTGGTCCCCCGATCAGAGGACGACGTTGGGAAAGCCACAGGGAGCCACACCAGGGCTGCCCGCGGGTGACAGAGTGTCGTTATGGAGCTGGACGCCCCCCAGGCGCTCCCCCCGCCGCCCCCCTGCCTGGAGCCCAGGGCCCAGGCGGTGAGTCGGGCTGTTCTCCAGAACCCCGGGGGGAAGAGGCGTCGCTGGGTCGGGGTTCCTCCTCGTTCGGGGACTCACCTGCTTCTTTTTTATATTGTCACGTACTCTTCCTTTGAAATCCGGGATCCCTCTAGGGTGACGAGCAGGGAGGCGGCCACCGTGTAAAAGCATTTAGGGGCGGACAGGAGGGGGCTGGGAAAGGCCGTCCGTGCAGGGAGCACCGTGCACACAGGTGGGGGACGTGCTCGGCCACAAGGGAGGCGTCCTGAGTGCTTTCATATAAATAAGTGATGGAATGTGGGGCACCTGGGTGGCTCAGTCGGTTAATCGTCCGACTTCAGCTCGGGTCATGATTGCATGGTCCGTGAGTTCAAGCCCCGCGTCAGACTCTGTGCTGACAGCTCAGAGCCCGGAGCCTGCTTCGGATTCTGTGTCTCCCTCTCTCTCTGCCCCTCCCGGCCTCATGCTGGGTCTCCCTCTGTCTCAAAGATAAATAAAAACATTTAAAAAAATTTTTTTTTAAATAAAAAAAAAAAAGTGACGAAACTCGCTTGCTGTCGTCCCCGGGTCTTTTTCCAGGGCAGGCGTCTTCCAGGCCGTCTCCTGGACGGCCGTGCGCCCCCCTCACCCCCCAACGTCTGCAGGTTCTGGCGGCCTGTTGTCCAGAAGGCTCGCTGTGCGTTTTCCGCGTCACCAGAGCTGGCTGACAAGTGACGCAGGCTCTCCGGCTTTGGTTTGGCATCCCTCAGAGAGACAGGAACCTGGCCAACCGCGGTCCCCGCTGCGTCGCCGGGTGGGGGAGGGAGCCAGAGCCATCCTGCGTCTTCTGGAGGTCTGCCCTCCGACGCTGGGAGGGTGAGCACACGGAGGGGCACGGGATGCCCACCGTGGCATCCCCGCCCGGCCGCTGGCAAGCCTGCCCGTCGGTGCCCCGGGCTGCCCCGAGCTGCCAGATGCACCCTCCCCCACACGGCGGAGGGCCCGTGACTCAGGCTCCGTGCCCGCGGACCCATCTGTGGCCGCTCCGCATTCCAGCAGCCCCAGGTCGTGTGTCTGCCGGCCAAGGGCTGCTCCCTTCCGGGTCCTGCTGGACCCCCCCCGCCCTCAACAGGTCGGCAGCCTGGGAGGTGATTCCGTGCATCGGGAGCCCTGTGTGTGTGCCAGCCCGGCGGTGGCGTTTGGGCCCTGGGGTTTCTGCGCTTCCCTGGTGCCCATCGCCCTTGCTCTGCCGCGGGCCCTCGCCTCCACCCCAGACTCGGCCGCTTGCGTATATCCAGCAGGCACTGGGCAGCTGGCATTCTGATGGGGTGGTGGTCTCTCACTAGGTGTGTGATAAGCAGGGGGTGGGAGGGGGGGTGCTGGGAGGAAACGGGGGGTCCCAGAGGCAGGCGGCGGGGAGCAGCCTCAGCACTGTCGTCGGGACGGGCTGTCCGAGGACGTGACGTCTCTGCACAGGCCTGCTTGCCGTCGGGGGTCAGCCACGTGCTCACGGGGGAGAGGCTGTTCCCGGAAGAGGGAAAACCCCGGGGAGACATCCTGAACTGGGGAAGGGGTATGGCAGGAGCAGGGAGAACAGAACAGCCTCCCCACCCTCCCCTGCTCCCAAACAGGCCACCCTAGGAATTAAAACCACAGTGATTCACATATTCAGCTATAACCCCAGTACATGTCTTACTTGCTTTTCCTTGGCGTTTGTCAGGGAGAAAAAAAAAAAAACAGCACAGTAGGGCTTTCTGCAGAGTCACCTGTGAACCTTCTAGAAGAGACTCTCGGCTCTGGGGCTCTGACATCTCAGTCGCTATTTTATGTGGTTAGGATGTGAGTCCCAGTTAACCGAGAAGGGAGCACGCTGACTTTCTCAGCTGCGGCCACGACATCTCCAGTTACAATGGGAACGTTGTTACCTGGCAGGGAAGGCAGGTACGAGGATGGGATACGGGCCCTGCAGACATTTCTTCTCTCTGAAGAATCATCTGGGGGCCGTGAGGCTCTTCCCTTTAATTGAACAAATACTTTCCGACACTGTCCGGCCTCCCTTTGGCGAAGCCCACGCTCACGGTGGGAGACAGGCCGGGACTCCGAATTGCTCAGGCTTCTTCCTTGCATGCAACCAAAAGCAAACGGAGATGAGCTCTCTTGGAGGAACAGCACCCAGGCCACGCTGACCCTGCAGTGAGAGAGACCCGGGAAGGGATGCTGCCTTTTGGGCGATCGGAGGTAGCTTCGCCTTTCCTGACGTTTTTTGGCTCGGAAGTTTCCCGGGCGGAGTAAAGACCAGGAGGAGCGGGCAGAAATGCCACTGGCCTGTCTGGCCCACGAGGGAGGCACAATCCCCCCACTTTGTTTTTCAAAGACATCGGTGCGGGATTCCGTTAAAGCAAGAGAGAGCAGTCCAGTCCGAGTGTGGGGCCCCCTGAAACCCAGGCACCAGAAACTTTGCTGAAAGGAGTTTATAACTGGATATTTCAAAGGAAATCAAAGCAGGAATCATGGGGAGAACTTGTTTCTGTTTATTCGAACGAGGACTCGTAAAGCACCGACTCCGTTCTCCAAACCTCATGGGTTCTTCTTTAGTCCTCCCAAGGATGCTACGATATAGGCTCTGTTATTGTCTCTATTCCAAGACAAGGAAACCAAAGCACAGAGAGTGATTCATCCATGGCCAGACATGGCCTCCCCACACTTCTTTCATGACCTTGTCTTATCTTCATTTTCATACGTCTGGAAGGCGCCACCGGGAGCTACGACCACGGGGACTGTTCTCAGGGTTTCCAGAGATCCGATTTGGCCCCACGTGGAAAGTGTTCACCCAAAAGAACAGGTCAGTGTGCTCGATATTAACAGGAGGGAGAACGTTGTGAGCAGCAAGACCTAGGACGTTTTGAGGCCTTCGTTGGGAGGACGAGGAATTCACGACCGCGTGGGGCCTGGTGCATTTGTCACAGACGCCACGACACGGCCAGGACAGGGTTTGGGCACTTCTAGCCTTGCTGTGTGTATAACTTGATCCCTAACATGCTGGGCACGTTCTTTGTTACAATCGAGTAAATGTCCATGGCGGGCTTCATTGGTCAGCTAACCAACAGCCATTACCAGCCATTTTCTCCCTTGCGTTGTGGAAGAAGCCGTGTAACCCATTTCTGGGCGTTTAGATATTTGGGTGCCATTTGGGGAGAGAGCCGTAACCGGATAGCTCTCCTGCCTTGCTAGTTCTGCACCCCTGACATCTGCACTTGCACAT